>NC_045960.1:50736855-51036855 GCF_010909765.2 Amblyraja radiata | reverse complement strand
GATAGGTGGCGCGACCGATGTTGCAGCAGCCTCTGCAGTCCGTCTGTCTTTTTTTAAATTTTTTGTCCCGTTGAGTGTATAGTTTGTAGTGTTTTTATTATTGTTTTTAACTGTGTATGTGTGGGGGGCGGGGGGGAGGGGGTGTGGGGGAAACTTGTAATCTCTTCCCTGTACGGGGGGGCCCAACCTTTTTCCTGCCGGGTCTCTATTGTCGTTGGGGCCTAGCATCATGGAGTGGCCTCCAGCCGGAACAACCTGGGGGTTCCAGTCGCGGAGCCTGCGGATTTACCATCGTTGAGCTGGCCGGCTTCGGAGCGTGGAGAGCTGTGGTGGCGCGCGGCTGCAACCCGACTCTGGAGCTTCGGAGGCTCCAGCCGCAGGTCCGGTGGACGGTAACTTCGGGAGCTCGCGGGTCCCTGGTGGGAGACCGCTTTTCGGAGCTCCTGCAACGGCAACTCCTCCCGCCCGAATTGCGGGGTTGGAAACTAACCGGAGCGGGACCTTACATCGCCCGGCACGGCTTTAATGGCCACGGGACTTGCCAGCGCCCGTCTGGGGCTCCAACATCAAGACCCGGAGCGGGGCCTTACATCGCCTGGCGCGGTCTTAATGGCCGCGGTACTTACCATTGCCCGCCGGGGGCTTTGACATTGGGAGGAGAATGTAGAGCTGGGGAGAGACAAGACTTTACCCTCCATCACAGTGAGGAGGAGATTCACTGTGATGGATGTTTGTGTAAATTGTGTTGGTGTGTGCAGGGCCGGCGTTAAGCCGATTTGACTGATTGCTCCAAATTGGGCCCCGCGCCTAAGCGGGGCCCCGCACTAATGTTCAGTATTTCGTACGGAAATACGAATTCTCTTTGTTAAATAAAGATTTTTTTTAATTCGCCATCCGGATTTTTTTTAAACGAACATGTATAACAACCGCTGCACAGCCATCATACACAAACGATTTGTTAACTAGTGCTGTTAGCACTTCTTAACGGTAAGTACTTAACACCTTGTTATGCAATGTCATGAATCTGCATCTATCCGCATTCCTCGGTAAATGTTATAGTGTTTTGAACAAGTATTAATGACGCCGTGTTCCTTTGAATAAAATTCACGCGGCGTCATTAATACTTGTTTAAAACACAATTACATTTACTGAGGAATGTAGATCGATGACACGTTGAGAATTTCATTTAACTCACCATCATGAGTGAGGGCCCCGGACCGCGAGAAGGGGCTTCTTCCTGGTGTGCAGGTTAGTCATTCACCTACCGACCCACGTTGTGTCCAAAGATCTTATAGCGGATCTTTGGTTGTGTCTCTCTGTCTTTTGCTCACTCCCTCCCTCCCTCCCTCTTTCTCTCGCGCTCTCTCTCCCGCTCCCCATATTGTCTCTCTCTAGCTCTCCCACTCCCTCTCTATCACCCTGTCCCCTCAGCATTCCCGGAATCGTTGACGTTTTGCAGTAGACAAAAATGCTGGAGAAACCCTGCGGGTGAAGCATTCGCCTGGCCCGCTGAGTTCCTCCAGCACTCTGTGTTTTTTTGTTTGGCTCTGAAGTTGAAGGTGGCTCAGCGGGACGGGCAGCGGCTCTGGGGAGAGGGTTGTGTTTCTGGTCGAGACCCTTCTTCAGACAATCACAAGTACTCTCATCGACGCGAGTTCAGTGCGGTCTGAAGAAGGGTCTTCTCTCCAGAGTCGCTGCGCTGCCTGTCCTGCTGAGTTACTCCAGCTTTATGTCTATCTTCAATTTCAGAGAATTACAATTTCTCACGGGGGGCTTATAACGTCTCTAAACCCCTCTGGGACCCTCTGAACACGTCTAAACCCCCTCTAGCCCCCCCCTATTTCCCTCTATTCCCCTCTAAACAATTGTAAACACACCTGAACCCATCTGAAGCCCTCTAAACATCTCTAAACCGTTTAAACCCCTCTAAACTAGGAGGCTGCAAGGTGACTTGGATAGGCTGGGTGAGTGGGCAAATGCATGGGAGATGCAGTATAATGTGGATAAATGTGAGGTTATCCACTTTGGTGGCAAAAACAGGAAAGTAGACTATTATCTGAATTGTGGCCGATTAGGAAAAGGGGAGATGCAACGAGATGCAACGAAAAATGCTCACGGCAGACCAAACGTGTTAAACAGAAATTGGTCAGATATTGAGCTTTACACAGTGAGAAATCATGTGAAATAATCACTGAATTTAATTTTAAATGAATGTACCTGCATGTTATACTGTTTAGTTTGGAGATACCACCAGATAGTCTGGTTGATACAACCAGATCAGTTTGGAGATACAACCAGATTAGTTTGGAGATACAACCAGATTAGTTTGGAGATACAACCAGATTAGTTTGGAGTTACACCAGATAGTCCACTGAGTTCGCACCGACCAGCGATTTTTGTTACAGATTTGACAAATTTATTTGGCGGCCAATCAAACGATGTCTCTAGGGGGGTTGCATCCAATCACCAACCAGCTTGCCTTAAAATTCCCGAAACTACACGAAATATAAACATACATAAATTTTTACTTTTCTAGAGTAGGGGCCCCGCCATCAGTTTTCTAATTGGGCCCCGCAATTCCTAGCACCGGCCCTGGGTGTGTGTTTTGGTTCTTTTCTTGTTGTATGACTGCAGAAACCACATTTCGTTTGAACTTCATTTGAGGTTCAAATGACAATAAACGGTATTGTATTGTACTGTATTAAGGAGGGCAAGCATCACTGTTTTTTGGTAGGCCAACTCCATTTTATTGGCCCTGAATCTTCTCCACTGTTAAGCAGCAGTTGAATGGTACAAATCACATTACAAATTCTCCTAAAGATGATACTGGATAATATCCATCACAGCCCCCCCCCCCCCCCCCTGCATCACGTATCAAATTGGAAATATGATCAAAAAGGTTATAAAATACAAATACATGGAGTATGTGTAAGTGCATAGAACTAAATGCACAGCTGTTTCAAAGGATGAAAGGATAGACAATTGGGCTGAATGAATCATTGTGCATATTCCATCGGGAATAGAAATGTAGACTTATGGTGGCACCTGGGAAACAGATGGAAGATTATAGCTATTGAACAGATGTGGCAATAATCTAACATCGATTCCCCAGGTTGGATAATTAATTGCATTGGATGTCCCAAAATGTATGCATCCTTCCTGTTGTATCAGAGCAGTTTGTTGATGATGCACATCATGATAGGCAGAACATATGGGTGTTCAACAGTACATAGGGTTATGGGGAATGAAAACAATCTATGCGGCCAACTCCTCTTAAGCTGCTACATAAAAACCGAGGAAAGAAAAATAGGTTTTCAGTCCCATAAAGAAAGCTTCTAGATAACGGAGTTTAAAGTGAATCAACGGAATCAAGGGATATGGGGAGAAAGCAGGAACGGGGTACTGATTTTGGATGATCAGCCATGATCGTATTGTATGGCGGTGCTGGTTCAAAGGGCCGAATGGCCTACTCCTGCTCATATTTTGTATGTTTTCATGAGATACAATTTTCTTCAATCATTAAAATCACAGCAGCTCAAATGTAACACACAGAAGAAGTAGAACACCTGATTTTAACATCCAAGGTGGCAAAAGTCAAGCTAATAAAATGGGCAAAGGTATTGCTCCAGAATTTCCATGATTCTACAGGAAGGATTTTTCTTTTAAATTGATCGATCAAGAAATTGTCAGCATTTCATCATGAATGCAAATGTCCCAATCTTGCTCACCAGTTCCACTGCTACTTTCTAGTTGGAGTTTGTTGATGTTTTGCCAAGAATTATGCAGAGGTGGATTTGATTAGACTTTGTGTAGAACCTGCTTGTTCAATGTATTGAATGGCTATTGAATGTCATTGGGAAGAAAAGCAAGTATGGGGTCTTTGTTCCTTTTAACGGATGCACAAGTTCTTATATCAAAACCATGATGTCCCAATACCATTGAAGATCTGGCGTGGTTATATCTCTTTGGCTTTATATGAATTTTTTGTGCAGCTGATCTCTGCAGCAGTGTAACTGAGATCCAGAACTCAGCATGTGGATTATTTTGGGACCAAAACCAAGTCATGATGTTGTTTAATTGTTCAGACAATACTGATAATGCTACCAGCAATTTTCACAAAAGGAACAAAAGAACAAGAAATGCGACTCTGAAAGAACTTTGGAACAGAACTCCATCTATCTGATTTACTCAATGCCCATTATGACACTCGTATTTTGTTTAGTGCACAAACCATTTAGAAATAATTTCCCTTGGGGTTGACGCTGTTGACTCTAGTACCTCTGGCTCTTGTTAGACTGGTAACTTGGGAGATTTAGCTTTTCCAAACAATAGACCAACTGCACTTAATAATATCCATTCAAGTTTGATGTGGTTAATTTATGATTGCTCTATGCAGACTCACCCTCTTTGTTACAGCATCACAAGAGATGGAGATATAAACTAATGCATAATCCCATGAAGCCCAACTTGTAATATGAAAAACTCTTAAACCATCACTGATAGTTTTCCCATTTAAACGTGACAATAATAAAATGAACAAAAAATCATACGGGGTTAATTGAGCCGAGTGGAAAATTTGGTGCAATTACGTGCCTATAATGAAGCACTCCGATGTAAATAGATAATTGGGCCAGATTCTTAATGGAAAATAAGCCTTTCTAATTCTGGTTGGATCTGTGTGCACAGAATGGGCAAGACAATAAGCCAAGTGCAATAACAAGAACATCTATTCAATTATTGTATCTGTATGGTAATGTTCTAATAAACTGTTTTCAGCTGAGAAATATCTTGTGAGGAATGGAGACGTTTTAGAACCTATTTGAGCCAGTCTGAAGGACAAGCTGTAATTCAACTCGCAATGCACTAATGACTCAGACCTGGCCTATATGATTCATCAGCTTTGTAACAAATATCTTTGGTTTGCTTTGGACCAGAACAAGTTTGAACTTGAGATGAACATTGGTACAAATCTGATATCAGCCAAACAATTTCTGAATACATGATCTACCAATGGAATGATATATAAATATAATGAAGAGCAAATTAAAACTTATAAAAAAATCATTTTTCAAATTGAAAATTTTGAAACATTTATTTTGTTACCTAAATATAGAGGAGGATAACCTCAATAGGCACTGAAAACTGATACTGGAATAAATGCAGGAATAACTTAGTGCCAACTTTCCAACAGCCTCATACACCATTTGTTGAAGACTAAGGAAAAGATGAAGATGTAAACAAGCTTTCTACAGAAAGTTACAGGAATGACATCCACTGTGGGAGCAATGAATCTTCAAATGGCTGGTTTTGACTGTAGTGTACTCTTACATAGATGGATAGCTATCACACCAAGCCATTGGATGTGAGTCTATACTCAGGCATACACTCTATTCCTGGATCACATTTCAGAACGATGACATTTCATCAGAATTAGGGACATTTACAATCAGATCTGTTTGTAGTCCAGAGAAGGAGGTAATGTCTAATAAAATGGAAAAAATAGAGATTGAATGACATAAGTAGTGGCATTGACAGCTAAAGAGGGCGATAAACTCACAAATATTTTTTTTTTAAATGAGTTGCAAGTAATCAAAAATCAAGAGATGAAAGGCCAAGGAGTAAAGAACCAATGCTGGGGCTGTGAGTTTCATATTGGGAAAGAAAAACACTGCAGACAGTGAAAATCTTAAATAAGAGCGTAGAAATAGAGAGCAGGTCAAAGAGTAACTATGAAGAGAGAAGAGAGTTAAAATTGAAGACCTTTCAGGACTATCCAGTTAATGCAGAAGCTATGAAGACTGGTTATCTGAAATTGTTGAACTCAGAATTGAGTTCTGAGGCCTGAGGCATGGAAAATGAGCTACAGTTTATTGAATTTATGCTAGGCTTTAGTAGAACATTGTATGTGGCCAACCATAGAGAGGTCAGAGTGCAAGGGGGATGGAGAATTAAGTTGATAAACAATTGGTAGCTCAGATTGCATGTGGTTGTAATGAAAAACAGTCATGCGATCTGCATTTGATTTCTCCAGTGTGGAGGAAAGCATGTTATGAGCACTGAATACAATAGGTAACATTGGGAAAAGTAAAACTAAAATGTATCCTAGTACTCTTTTGTTTCATATATTTAAGAATTGCGCCAGGCCACATAATGAAGGAACAACAGACATATTGGACATAAACTATTACTTGATATCACAAATAAAGCTGCACCCTTAGAAACTCTATAACTTAGGGGTAGGTTCTGCCTGTGTTATAATTTGATTCTATGTAGTGTAGGGGCAAGGAGAATATGTACAGGATAATGCTGCAAATCACTTCTGACTCAGAAGCCTTGGATGAGACATTCAATGGGACAGACTGCTGAGAAAGGCTGATATCTCCAGACTGGAAGCAGTAAATGTTCAAATTTTTTGACTGGGGGTGGACTGTGGCAATTAACTACTGAGCAAGGGAAGATGTTTATATTGAGTAATCAAAGAGCGCCCTTTGTCATGTATTCTTTCATGCTGTATTCTTTGAGGAATGCCGAGTAATGCCACACCTGGCAGTACCCATGTTGTGCAAAAGCCTGAAGTCATAAACCAGCATTTCACCACCTGCTACACCACACCCGATGGGCTTTTGCAACTTGAAACAACTATAGAAAACATTACCCACATCTGGTATCACACGTCCATCAATAAGTAACAGATAATTTCCTCAAATAGCTCTGGTAGGGTTCTTGCAACCGAGGGGGTGAAAGGCTGCTCGAGGCTAAATTAGATCATTGGTTTGAGAGTTGCATTTCATTGTGGGAGCACTGCCATCAGATTTGTTCTGTTCATTAAAAATAACATGATAACCGCATATGTCGGAAATCTTCCAATTTCCCAATGAAATTATATTGGAAGTCTGGGTGAAACTGCAACATTGGAGGGTAAGATGAGATTTCCATCATTTTGTTTAAGTTCTTTGCTGTGGAGATTCCCAATGAGCAACGTAGAAACTATTAGATGCTATGTAGTTTCAATGCTGGCTTTTCCTCCTCATTAATATCTACATGATATTGCTGCCGATAAAGTACTGTTTTCAGCTCTAATCAAAACAAAGTGATATGTTAGGTTATGATGGGTCAATATTTTATGACAGTTCTTGGTACATTAGGGGGAGGGAAAGTAAAAATCAAGGGCCTGCATATTTCTGTTTTATTCATTCAAAGGATGTAGGCTTTGCAGGCTGAACTAACATTTTATTGTCCTGCCCTAACAGCTCTTGAGAAGATGGTAGTGAGCTGCCTTCTTGAACCACTGCAGTCCTTGAGATGTGGGTATAAGGATGGCACAGTAGCACAGCTGGTAGAGCTGCTGCCTCACGGCACCAGAGAATCGATTCCATCCTGATCTCAGGAACTGTCTGTGTGAAATTTACATTCTCCCTGTGACTGTGTGGGTTTCTTACGGGAGTTCCGGTTTCCTTCCACATCCCAAAGTTGTGCGGGTTTAAAGGTTCATTGGCCTTTGTAAATTGACCCTAGTACGTAAGGAGTGGATTAAGACAAGCTCTAATGTAGAACTTGGGTGTTTAATTGTCAGTGTGGACTTGGTAGGCCTGGTTCCACGTGGTATCTCTAAAGCTAAAAAAACGAAAAACCCACAATGCTGGTGGGGATGTGGTTGGAAGATTTTAACCCAGTGAGGAGGAAGGAATGGTGATATATTTCAAAGTCAGGATGGTGAGAGGTTTGGAGGGAAGGTGCAATTTCCAAGCTTTGCTGCCCCTGTCTTCCAGTTGGTAAAGATTATAGGTTTAACAGGTACTGTCTAATGAGTAGTGGTGTATCCTGTAGATGGTAAAATCAGCTGCTCTTCTGTATCAGTAGTGGAGTGAGTGAATGGTTGTGGATGGAGTGCCTATCAAGGGGGCTGCTTCCTCATGATCTGACATGATTTGACTTGTTTTGAACTGTGCATGAACTTTACTGGGTGACAAGACACAGTTGATTGAGACCTGTAAGTTTCAGTTGAAGAATGAAAGGAAAACCTTTTATCAAAAAGATTGATTTGCATTTATATAATGCTGCCTATGTCCATTTCAGAACCTCCAAAAGTATTTTGTAGACACTTAAGTGAAGTGGAATTAGTGTTGCAATGGGAATATTAGAAGCAGGAGCATGTCATTCAAAGAGAATGTAGTTGTCCTTTTTTCATCAGCACTATTTTCCTGCACCAACTCTAAATATACAACTTTCGATCATTCCAGGAGGACACAAAGTGTTCATGTAATTCAGCGGGTCAGGCAGCACATCTGGAGATAGACTCAAAATGCTGGAGTAACTCAGTGGGACAGGCAGCATCTCTGGATAGAAAAAATGGGTGATGTTTCGGGTCGAGACCCTTCTTCAAACTGAAGGGTCTTCAGGCTTGACCCAAAACACCACCCATTCCTTCTATCCAGAGATGTTGCCTTTCCCACTGAGTTACTGCAGCATTTTGTGTCTATCTTCAGTGTAAACCAGCATCTGCAGTTCCTTCCTACACAGCATGTCTGAAGAACATGGCTAGGTGATGTTTCTGGTTGGGATCCTTGTTCAGACACTTGGTTCTTCAAAGATGCTGTCTGACCGCTGAATTACTCCAGCAATTTACTGTTCTTTTGTGTAAATCGGCATCTGCAGTTCCTTGTTTCTATGATCTATCAATCCATGTATGTATGACACATGGAATTATTTGTGTATACCACGCTCCCTTCATCAGCAATACAGTGATAACAAGATAACCTGTTTTAGAAATGTTCTTTAAGAGAAATGTTAGCCTGGATATGAGAAGTGATTTCAGTGTTCTTCACAGTAGTGCTGTGGGATCTTGTATGCAACAGTAAACCACTCCCTCTATATTGTACTGGAGTGTTAGCCCAGATTTTGAGCTCAAGTCTCTGAAACATAGAACATAGAACAGTACAGTGCAGCAACAGGCTCTTTGTCCCACAATGTCCGTGCCGAACATATGCCTGGTGAAAATAATCTCCTGTACCTGCACATGATTTATTTCCCTCCATCCCCTGCATATCCATGTACCTATCCAGAAGCCTCTTAAATGCCACTATCATTTCTGCCCCATCACCATGTTCCAGGGACCTGCCGCTCTGTGTAAGAAGCTTATCCCGCACATTTCTATTAAATTTTGCTCCACTCACCTTAAACCTCTGACTCCAGTCTTTGACACTTCTATCCCAGAAAAAAACCCCATCTATGCCTAACATAATGTTATATACTTTGATCATGTCTCCCCTCAGCCTCTGACACTCTAGAGAGAACAATCCAAGTGTTTTTCAATTCATTCTGCAGCAGGATATGTGAAACCCTTTAATTCAGAGACAGAAGTGAGGCACAGTTCCCAGTTTTGTCCGCTCAGCTGAGAGAAAGCTCATTGCGTGTTACAAAGAGTCAGAGCATTGACCTCCTTTGGCACCCCTCCAGTATCTCAGGAAACTTTAGATATTAGTAATGCTTTTCAACCTATTAACATTAGTACGCAGTTGGAAAATCACATTAACAAAAATCCCAATAAGTACGATACCAAAAATCAGTATATCATTTCAATCCACAAACACAGTACATGAAAGATGGCATCTATTGACCTCAAAGTTCACTTCATTTTGCAATACTCCAGAATTGAGTGGAGTGCTGGATGTTTTTAAAGACCAGAAAAGTAACAAGAACATAACTGGAAGTATTTTCCATTAAAACAAAAATATCGAATGAAAGAATTAGCATCAAAACAATTGAATTTACTTATTGAAACAAATAAAATGTTATCATGCCAAATGAGTTTGCACCCACTAGCTTCATTTCAGTTTGAGAATCAGAAGAGTGTATTGAAATAGAAACCTGTGCTGCTGCCTTCACACTCTCTAATATTATTTCTAGCTACATTGAACAGTGCGCTTAGATGCCTGGAACTAATTATGATGACAAACAAAATGAGTGCACTTCAGAATAATTGAAACCTAGTGGCTGTTTTTCCACACAGTCCACCAAACTGAAAGCAGTCTATTATAAACACTTTCAATGAGAATTAGCACAGTACGCTAACATAATACAAAACAAACTCTAGTAAATGAAAGCCCAATCTTTCAGCTCCACTCTGCTTCACCACGTTGTTAAAAAATGTTTAATGGTGCACTTGTACTTGATCTACAACATTAATAAAATGAAGTTAATTAGATTTTAAAAATCCTACAAAGCCAAATAATTGCACACAGATTATAACTCTCGTGATCATTATTTCAAAAGGGAATAAAGCATAAAATCTCCATTTTATGCAATCAAGATTTGTGATAAACATTTTAACAAATTCATACTTCTTCTACAATTACTATGTAAAAAGCTCTGATATAACAGATGGATCAACTCAGCTATTTATATTTAAACGCAAAACACCTTAAAAATTCTAATTTAGCATTTTGTCAGTGTCTGTAAAAACTAATTTTTGTCCATTCACTTACCAAGCAGCAGAGCTACGGGAAGCTTATGATATTCACTTAACAGCTAGTGTAATGTTTAAAATCCTGAGAGAAAGATTCAGCAGAAGAGCACATGATGGTCTATATTTGTGACTGGCTATTTCTGCTTGGCTGATTTTGATGTGAGCATCACATTGCCTCCGTGATATCATGACATCAGCTAAGCTTGCCTCATTCACACAACAAAGATAGATCTGAAATAAAACCCCAACCCGATGTTTCATGATAATACAGTAATGGTTTGTTAAAATAGTTTAGAGGTCCTACAAATGTCATAATGTCTGTAATTTAATCCTCCAATAAAATGTTTGTTAAATTCAGCACACATTTAAAGAAATGGAATCTCCCTATCATTAACTATTCAATTGGTAGGGTCCAAATTATTGCAATAATGATGATTCTTCAGAACTATTTCTTCATAAAATGCTTCTCATCTGAGAATGAATTTTCAAAGCAGTCAATATCAGCAAAATCGTGAAGGAATATTTAAGCCCATTAAAAATGACGTGGCATCACAAACACGACCCCCAGTTACAATTAAGAGTGGCTGTTATCACAATTTTAAATCAGGTTGAATTTATCTTAATTGTAAATCTCACTTCCCATTGAAGAAATTTGCTGAAAGTATTGTTAGAGTGCTATTGATTTTATGCCCATTTAATCAAGATGCAGTTTCCTTCATGGCAGATAAATGCTTCATTGTTTACAACTTTATTTTTGGTAGTTATCAATGGCTTAATAAGATGTGGCAATTGTTCTGAATTATATAGATGCATTTCATCATCATATATATACATAAATGATCAGATAGCTTACAGCGCTAAGAATATTGATTTCTCTACTTCAAGTAACCCTTGCATCCCCTCTCTCTACATCCCTCCCCCACTCAAGTCATTGTACTAGTTTCAAATTTATCTTGTTGAGTCTCATTGTCTATAACTCATTTTCACCTAGCCCACTGCTAGCAATGACTTGTTTCCTTTATCATCATTACTTTTTGGCATATCTTTCATTCATTTGTTCTATATCACCGTCTATATCTCTTGTTTCCCTTTCCCCTGACTCTCAGTCTGAAGAAGGCTCTCGACCCGAAACATCACCTATTCCGTTTCTCCAGAGATGCTGCCTGACCTGCTGAGTTACTCCAGCTCTTCGGATTAAACCAGCATCTGCAATTCCCTCCTATACATAAATTATCAGTTCTCGAACATGTGGTTGTACGGTAAGCGCTGAATTTATCATTGCATGATAGGTTTATTCATACTGCTAGATATGTAATTCATTACAAATGAAGGCAAAATATTGAAAAGGCTAATTATTGTTTATGCATTGTCGCTTGAGATGAGAAAAAGCTTTTTCACCCAGAGAATTGTGAATCTGTGGAATTCTCTGTCACAGAAGGCAGTGGAGGCCAATTCACTGGATGTATTCAAGAGAGAGTTGGATATAGTTCTTACGGCTAACGGAATCAAGGGATATGGGGTGAAAGCAGAAATGGGGTACTGATTCTGGATGATCAGCCATGATCATATTGAATGGTGGTGCTGGCTCAAAGGGCCAAATGGCCTACTCCTGCACCTATTTTCTATGTTTCTATATTGCTGTATTTGAGAGTTGGCTCAGCTTATTTGAGTTGTGATACATCTGAGCTGCTTACAAAGTGGTGATGTGGTCCCATTGCTCTCGGAGATAGGGCCTGGGTCTACACTGAATTATATATGTAAGTGTTGGCAGTCAGAATACATTTTACATCTCAATGGATCAGATCTTGTGGTGAGTAGCATACAATGGTGTCTATCAATTTTTAGACAGGCACTTAGCCAGAGAATTTCAATTAGATTTCCGTCGACTAGTTTCTGTAAGACAAAATCTAATTCGTAAACTCTAATATTTAGAGTTTCAGTGAATAGGACAAGTGACTTTGTATCTCCTTAATTAAGCAGATTGAAAATAATTAATGAGCATTATTCAGAATATTAAATTTGTTGCTGAAATAAAGGAAGAAGGGGGGAAATGGATAGAAGTGAAGAAATAGGAACAAATATAATGTTACAGTATTTACATTCTAACCTATTAACAATAATTAGGTTGAGGCAATGAGGTTTTGCACTTATATGTTAAATATCAGTGTCAACAGAAGAAAAATGATTGAACAACTGCAGCAGAAAAGTCTTGTGTAGCATTTCCATCTCAGTGAGTAGCCAATGCACGAAGGTTCCCCCTGTCTCAAGTCGAGTTGAGCTTATTGTCGTATGCACAAGTACAGAGAGGCACTTGTACAATGAAAACCTTGCTTGCAGCAGAATTACAGGTATGTAGACTCAGGTAAATACACATATAATAGGCTACCCCATGTAATTCACATTGATAATGAAATCTACACCAGAATTACCAAAGCAAGTGTGACCTTCAGCCAATTACATGCAAAAGATTATGAATGCCTTGAGAGAGTAAACAGGATGGATCTCTTTCTCTTAGCAATGGGTTGGGCGGAAGAAGTGCCAAAATCCAGGTGGCAAAGATTTTAAATAATATGCAGAAGGATTAAAGGAAGATGATGAAATCATTTTTCATTTGAGGGTAAAAAATATATAGGATTCATGTATGAAAAGCCATGATGGTGGTTTGAGGACTAGGATCAAAGTGCTGGAAGGTCAGATTAGTAGTTCTTGTTACACTGGAACAGGCAGGTACAGCCATGACAGGCTGAATGGCCTTCAGTCTGAAAAATCCTGACTTTCCATGACTCAGTGATAGGCAACAACATGGGACCGCAGAGACATCAGTCAAAAGATGAAAATGACAGCTATTGTTTAGGAAGGAACTGCAGATGCTGGCGACTCTCGTCAGCAGCGGCCTCTGCAGTCCGTCTGCGTTTTTATTATTTTATGTCTATGTTTTTATGTAGTTTTTGTTATTTTTTGTTGGGGTATGTGTGTGGGGGGGTGGGGGTGGTGTGGGGGGGAGGAGGTAACTTTTAAATCTCTCCCTGCACGGGAGACCCGACCTTTTCTTTGTCGGGTCTCCGTTGTCGTTGGGGCTGCAACGAGGAGCGGCCTCCAACAGGAAGACCGGGGGCTGTGGTGCCGACTACTCACCTCACCGTCGCGGAGCTGGCCGAGTCCAGAGCGGGTGGAGCTGTGGTGGACGCTGCTGCGGCCCGACCCCCGGAGATTCGGTGGCTGCAACTGCGGGTTTGGCGGACAGAGACACCGGGAGCCCGCGGGTCCCTGGAGGGAGACCGCTTTTCGGGGCTTCCGCAACGGCGACTTCTCCCGCCCGAGTTGCGGGGTTGAAGAGCTCCTGGAGCAAGGCCTTACATCATCGCCCCGCGCGGCTTGGAATGGCCGCGGGATTGCAAGCGCACGCCGGGGGCTCTAACATCAAGAACCCGGTGTGCGACCTTGCATCACCCGGCGTGGCTTTAATGGCCACGGGACAATCGCCATCGCCCGCCGGGGGCTTTGACTTTGACTCTGACATCGGGGGGGGGGGGGGGGAAGTGCAGGGGAGAGATACGTTTTTTTGGCCTTCCATCACAGCAATGTGATGGATGTTTATGTAAATTATGTTGTGTCTTGGGTCTATTTGTTTGTAATGTATGGCTGCAGAAACGGCATTTCGTTTGGACCTCAAGGGGTCCAAATGACAATAAATTGAATTGAATTGTATTGAATTGAATTGAATTGAATTGAATTGAATTGAATTAAACCGAAGATAGACACAAAAGGCTGGAGTAACTCAGCAGGACAAGCAGCATCTCAGGAGAGAAAGAATGGGTGACGTTTCAGATCTGAAGAAGGGTCTCGACCTGAAACGTCCCCCATTCCTTCTCTCCAGAGATGCTGCCTGTCCCGCTGATTTACTCCAGCTTTTTGTGTCTTATCTTCACAGCTATTGTTTAGTCAGCTCAACTATATTTATGCAAATGTCGAATGGTGTTCAGTGACCATGTCATAAAGCTGCACTGTTTTCATATGAAAATTTAATGAGAATAGCATAGCAAGATGAAGCTCATATGAGTACCATAACCATTCCAAGCAACCACGTTTCATTCTGGTTACAGGTGAGATAGGTATGCCATCAAATCGGTGACTGCCAGAGAGGATCTTCTATCATGGTAAACAAAGGCTGGGACATCACTTCAAGGGAAGCCAAATAAACTTGCCAAGGGTTTTCACTTTCCTGAAGGCTTTCCAAGTTGACCTAGAGACATGAGAGAGTCTTGCTCTTGATTTTACACCACGAAAAGTCTTGTGCATACTGGACTGCAGTCTAGTGTGTGAGCACAGGACGACTGCTGAGACTGAACCCAAGAACAAGCAGCATTAAAACACCTCAACAGCATGTTTACTGTTAATACAATCATACAGTCTGGAATACAAGCTCTTGTTCAGTCTGGGACAAACAGTTCAATTCTCAGTCTCGAATGATCAGTATAACTGGATCTCCACACCGTCTGTGGTAGAGAATTCCACAACCATGCACGTCGTTGAGATGTGGGAGGAAACCAGAGCACCCTGAGGAAACTCACAACATCACAAGGAGAATGTGGAAACTCTGCACAGAGAGCACCTGAGGTCAGGATCGAACCTAGGTCTCTGGTCCTGTGAGCCAGCAGCTGTACTAACCGTGCCATTGTGCCACAGGTTCACCATCCTCTGAATGAAGACATTTCTCTTCATCTAATCTCTAAAAACGACCCCTTATTCAGAAACTGTGATCCCTGGTCTAAACCCTTCAGTCATGGGAAAATCTGCCCTGCAGCTCAGCTATTAAGCTATTAAAGCTATTAAAGGTTTTCGATGAGAAATCATCTAATTCGTGTAAATTCCAGAGAATTCTATCACAGCCTATTCCCTCTTAATAGTTTGCTGCTCTGTATTCATATATAGGTCCCTTTGAATTGTTATCAGACTATTGAACAGTCTTCCCGAAAACTAGGTGTTATCAGTTTACTGAACAGACCTCCCACAGGGTATAGTCTCGGCTTCTCGTCCGGACATAAAGCCATTTCTCTGGAACTGTAATGATACAATGCTGTGAATTATATTCTGCACTCTGATAATTTTCCCTTTGCACTACCTATTGAACTCACCCATTCACTCTGCTGGTTTGTATCCCCTTGAAGCCGTTTTACATCCTTCTCTGTACTTGCACAATTGGGATAACACAGAACTAATGTGAACGAGTGATCATTTGCTGGTAAGAGCTCAGTGGGCCAAAGAGCCTGTTTCCATGCTGTATCTTCCCATTCCATCAATCAATTACTTGTATCCTGAAAATGGGAAACATAGTGTAACACATTGAATAAATCCTATTTTTTTTTCTATTTCCATTTCCTGTAGATGTGGAAAGTAATCTGTTTTCTCCTGCTGTCACCAGCGTCAGGAATCAGGGCACTGCAAGCACCTCAATGCTGCTTGTACCCCTCAAAAGAGCCCAAGGCAAAAACAATGCAGATTGTTGTGTACTTTCAATGCACTGGTGTGCAGTAATTACCCTGGATCTCTTTCTGAAGTACATTAAATAACGCTACATCACTGGTGAACATGAGCCTCGATAGGCATGGTTCAGTGGCAGGTTTAGAATATATTGCCATATATATGTGGCTTGTAGGAAACCGCTTCCTAAAATAAAAACTTGCTTCCCGAGCCTCCTTCCATTCTCCATCAGCATCCTTTTGTTCTGCATTTACAAATATGCCATCAAATTCTGAAGAGACATGGTAGGTCTTCATAACAGTAATCACAAAATCAACCTAATAATTCCTTTGACTTGAGAACACAACACATGCATCACAAAGGAGCGTGTGTCATCGGATGGCGCCGCATGAGGCAGCCTCGCCAGCAGCTTGTCTGTCATTTCCCCCTTTTTGTTATTTTTATTGTGTCAAAAAGTATGTTTTAAAAGGTTTCTTAGTCTTTTTATGTAGGGGGTGGGGAATAGGGGAAACCATTCCCCAGTCACTTCCTGGTCGAGGATGCGTCTTTTCTCCGAATCGCATCTTTGCCCACCTCCTCGGGACCTACCATCTGGATTAGGGTGGCCTTTCCTGCCGGTCCGGTCAGAGCTTCAGCAGCAGCGCAGCACTGGATTCCATCACAGAGCGGGAGATGTCTTGCCGGATATCGCCTTTGTTGAAGCTCCGGAGCGTTGGGCCCGCTGCTTTAACATCGTAGAGCTGTGGTTTGCGGAGCTTCTAGCTGCGGGCGGCGCTGACTTTAACATCGCGGAGTCCTGGGATCTTAAGCCGAGGATCGCTAGTGTTGGAGCACCGACCAGCTCGGCCTGTGGACTTCGGTAAGAAGTGGCTGATTCAGAAACTCCAAGCCGCTGAGAGTGTTCTTCCGTTCCGTCATCGGAGTTCCGATGATCCCGGCAAGAAGGCCTGAACATCGGGCCGCCGTAGCGGCGACTGCGGAGGGCACAAAGGCCCCGACCACGGGTGAACAAAGAGAAACTTTATTGCCTTCCATCACAGTGGGAAACGTTGATTCCGCTGTGTGGGGATGTTCATGTTAAATTCTATCGTGTGTTGTGTTCTTTTTATTTGTATGGCTGTATGGTCTCAGATCTCACTGTACCAATTGGTGCATGTGACAATGAATGTAACTTGAACTTGAAATGCTGCATTAACTCACAAATACTAATAAACACTAAAATGAATTTCCAAATGGATTTTGCTTTGTTGTCTATTTATCTAAAGGTGCAGCTTTATGAATTAATTTACATGGGGTGTAACTAGAAGCAGCACAATGCAATTATATTATTTTCCTAGTCAAAATTATATAGCATGGAAACAGACCATTTAGCCTGCCAAATCAACCATCAACTACTGATCTGCACAAATAGAGTCATAGAGTGAAACAGTGTGATACAGTGTGGAAACAGGTCTTCAGCCCAAGTCGCCCACACCGGTCAACAAAGTCCCAGCTACACTAGTCCCACTTGCCTGCGCTTGGTCCGTATCCCTCCAAACCTGTCCTTTCCATGGTACCTGTCGAACTGTTTCTTCATTTAAGAAATAAAAAATGTGATACTCCCAGCCTCAACTACCTCCTCTGGCAGCTTGTTCCATACACCCACCACCCTTTGTGTGAAAAGGATAATCCTTGGATTCCTATTAAATCTTTTCCCCTTCACCTTGAACCTATGTCCTCTGGTCCTTGGTTCCCCTACTCTGGGCAAAAGACTCTGTGCATCTACCCGATCTATTCCTCTCATGAGTTTGTGTACCTCTATAAGATCTCCCCTCATCTTCCTGTGCTAGATGGAATAGAGACCCAGCCTACTCGACTATAGCTCACACCCTCTAGTCCTTTCAACATCCTTGTAATCCCATTTAATTTTCCCATGTCCCCATCAACTATCATCAGATTCTACAATTTTACTCAACCACTGGCAAGTTACAGTGGCTAATTATACTACCAACCCACACAACAGTTTGAATGAAAATGTATCATTCTGAAAGGCTAATTTCTTTATGGTGTAAACTGACTTTACCAGACCTGCTGAGCATTTCCAGTATATTTTGTTTATCATTACAAATGCCTTGATTTTGTATCCATGATGGGCAGATTGTTTTCTGTTTTTCAAACTAGTAAAACTAGTTAATATTTCAAACTAGTACCTGCATAATTGCAAGAGTTCAGAGACAGATGTACACTATCTGGATTTAAATCTCTACACGGATTAGTGCCTGAAAGCAATAGCTTTTCCATTTAGTTTATCAAACTGACAATTAAATTGCCATTTGACATGTGGGACAGAAGGATTGATCTCATTGCTCTATAAACAATGGCTTTATCTATTTATCTAGATATTACTAAAACTCTCATCCTGTTTGTGAGTCTGTCTATGTGTGAGCGATGTCACCCTGAATTATGCCAAAATGGTACACAATACTGCTACAATTTTTGGACCACCTTACTAACCATTATCTATGTGCGTGTAGTGTATCAAGTTTTGTTCAAATTGATGATATATTTTACAAGTTATTCACATTTTTCACTACAATATCTCACTGAGAAAATTGTCTTCCATCTGCACTAGCAGTTAGCAGCTACAATGTCACAATGGGATCTCATTACATAAACATTACATTATATAAATTCCACCCAGTGCAATGAGAGATGTGTTACATTGTTGTAAGGAGAGAGAGGGGAGGAGGAGAAATGTTATTTAAACATTGTGTTCAGTGGCGGAGTGGGATAGGGATAGGTGAGGAGTGGAGGAGCAGGAAGATAGAAGCAGAGGAGGGGGAGGGATTATGGAGTTAGGGAGGGAGTGACTGAGGGTTGGGGAAAGGGGAGGGAGAGGTGAGGGAGAGAGTATACGAGGGGAGGCGAAGAGGGGAGAGAAGAGGGTGAAGAGGAGGGGGGGAGAGTGTTGGGGGATGAGGGGAAATGAGCCGCGCCGGCACAGTTGGAGGCTATGGGTGAATGGTGGAATATTGCGTTGGGGGAACGGGGCCCAAAGGGTCTCACTTGGTCTAGTATATTGATAAATTTATAAAATGCTGTAAATCTATGAAAATTAATTGTGCGGTCTTTCTATTTGCGCAAAAACGGTTCGCAATAGCGGTACGATTTTTCGCCAGTTCACTCACCGTTCTCCTATGCTGCGATTGCACCAAGTTTCGTTCCAATCAGTTGAATGTCATAAAATGCAAGCGAGGTTTAAAAAAATCTTAAAAACCACGCGTGCGCGGATCGATCTCTACTGCCGTTCAGCGCCACGCGGATTAGTCTCTTCCCCTGTCACTCACTGGGACGGTCCGCCCCTTCCTGCACCATCGCATCTTTACTGGAGCTGAGGATGGCCGGCGGAGGTTTCCAACCGGCCACAATTTTCGGAGGGACCCGAAGCAGCCCCGCCCCGAGCAGCCTAGCCCCGAGCAGCCTAGCCCCGAGCAGCCCAGCCCCGAGCAGCCCAGCATTGAGCAGCCCAGCATCGAGCAGCCCAGCCCCGAGCAGCCCAGCCCCGAGCAGCCCAGCCCCGAGCAGCCTAGCCCCGAGCAGCCCAGCCCCGAGCAGCCCAGCATTGAGCAGCCCAGCCCCGAGCAGCCCAGCGTTGAGCAGCCCAGTGTCAGAGATGCAGCGTCAGAGATCCTGCCCAGCCCAGCCCAGCATGGGAGACCCAGACCAACCCAGCGTGGGAGACCCAGCCCAGCCCAGTCGGAGACCCAGCCCAGCATGGAGTTGGAGATGTCGCCGATGTCGCCAAATGGAAAGCGGAGACTCTGATCTCGGCGGAGGAGAACGACCAGCGACCAGTGCCCGCTATGAGTCCCCATCGCACCGCCAATTCCAGCCACCACCCCTCCTGTCCCCCTCGCTGGCTCCTCCCCCCTCCTCGTGTTACCCGCCACTCACCCATGGCTCTTCCCCTGTCTTTTCTCTGAGCTCCCTCCCGCCCACATACACACCTCCTCCCCGCCACACCCCCCTCACACACCTCCCTCCCCCACACCACCATCTCCCCCCTCCTACACCTCCCCGTCCACACACACCCATTCTCCCCTCCCACCCCATACCTCTCTGTCCCTCCCACCCCACACCCTCCCACCACACACCCCGCACCCCTCCACCCCTCCACCCCTCCCCTCCTCCCCTCCCACACATGAAAAGGAGGGGAAGGGAGTGCTTGTGGATGAGGAGAAATGAGCCGTGCCTGCACAGTTAGGGTCTATGGGTGTGTGGTGGAATATTGCATTGGGGGAACGGGTTGCATTGGGGGAACAGGTGTGTGGTGGAATATTGAGTTGGAGAATGGGTTGCCTTGGGGGACCAGGCCTCCCGTGTGACTGGAACCCAACTTAGTCTAGTATCGTTTAAATGTGTGGAAATAAAATCTCTAATCAGTCAAGTTATATATTGCAATCTTAGGTGAACTTTTTTCACACTTACTCTATTTTGACTTAATGACAGTTGTAACATGTCTGAATGACCACAGCTTTTGTTAGCTTACCAATCTATCAAATTATGTACCGCAAGTGCTGAATGTCTGCATTTTATTTTACCTTAAAATATTAAGGATTTTCATATTTCTCTAATGCATAGAAGGAACCCATCAGCCCATCACATCTATGCGAGACCTCAGAGTAACTCCATTCCCCCAAAAGTCAATTAATCTTCTAATTTGCCCAACAGTCAGCAACAAATCAATTTACAATAGCCAATCAACCTTGCAATAAGCATGTCTTTGGGATGTGGGAGAAAAGTGGATCATCCCGGGGAAACCCACATGGTTATAGAAAGAACATGCAAGCTCCACACAAACAACTCCAGAGACCAGAACTGAACCTGGGGTCAGAATTGAACCAGAATCGATGGAGCTGTGAAACAGCTGCATTGTTCCAACGATTATATTGTTCTTAGTTTTGGTCTCCTAATCTGAGGAAAGACATTCTTGCCATAGAGGGAGTGCAGAGACAGTTCACCAGACTGATTCCTGGGATGGCAGGACTTTCATATGAAGAAAGACTGGATAGACTCGGCTTGTACTCGCTAGAATTTAGAAGACTGAGGGGGGATCTTATAGAAACTTACAAAATTCTTAAGGGGTTGGACAGGCTAGAGGCAGGAAGATTATTCCCGATGTTGGGAAAGTCCAGAACTAGGGGTCACAGTTTAAGGATAAGAGGGAAGTCTTTTAGGACCGAGATGAGAAAATCATTTTTTACACAGAGAGTGGTGAATCTGTGGAATTCTCTGCCACAGAAGGTAGTTGAGGCCAGTTCATTGGCTATATTTAAGACGGAGTTAGATGTGGCCCTTGTGGCTTGTATAGAGAGAAGGCAGGGATGGGATACTGTTGGATGATCAGCCATGATCATATCGAATGACGGTGCAGGTTCGAAGGGCCTGTATGATGCAAAATACCAGAGCATTAATGTCTAATATCAATTCTCTTCATACAAAACCAGTTCTAGAATAGCCTGTTCATCCATTTCCTCAATGAACTGACTTGATAAACTGCCTTTTGTACAGTCCCTGAATTCATTCTCCCAGTTATTAATGCAGATTTGGTTTGAACAGTCACCATGCAGATTGAAGTCTTCCATTGCTTTCATAGTACCACTGCTAATTTCCTAAATTCCCTGAAAACTGCTGTGGTGCGCATGCAGTTTCTTAGGCATCTAAGAAAATTCTGCATGGCCATGAAGATTCTCTCAAACCTCTACAGTTGTGCTATAGAAAGTGTTCTGATGGGATGCATCTTAATCTGGTAAGGCAACTTCCCTGTTCTTGACCACCTGAACCTGCAGAGGTCGGTGAACATAGGCTTATCCCTTCCTTCTATTCAGTCCATCTTCATGGTGCATTGACTCAGGAATGCTACCTTCTGTGTAAATCAGCATCTACACATGCTGGAAGTATCGTCAAGGATGCCTGGCACCCTAGCCATTTCCTTTCCTCTCTTCGGACTTCTGGGGAAGATGCTGAAGCATGAAAGCCCAGAGGTTCAGAAGAAGGGTCTTGACTCAAAACGTCACCCATTCCTTCTCTCCAGAGATGCTGCCTGTCCCGCTGAGATACTCCAGCTTTTTGTGTCCATCTTCAGTTCAGACTTAAGAACAGGTTCTTCCCCACTGCTATGAGACTCCTGAGCATGTGAAGTTTAATCACTTCTTTCACATCTCCTTCCCAGAGGTGCTGTAACACACTCTCACTCTTAACTCCACCTCATTTGGTTATTATGTTATTGTACTTTAATATATTTGGACTACTCAGATCAGCACCACAATCTTGCACTGTTCTGCTGTTTTTATTGTCCTTTTGGTTATTGTTATATTTATTATTACTGTAGTGCTCACTCTGTGAGCTTCATGCAAACTCGGAATTTCATTGCACCCTGTTGTTTATGACAGTAAACTAATCGATCAACTTACTTTGGAGCACCTGACTCCACAAAAAGTATCTAGACTTTTTAAAGGTCAAAACAATGTTCCAAACCTCCCAAATCCATGAACATATTAATCACAACCATAAATTAATTTGTTCTTCGATGGAAAGGAAAAAGAAAAGGTCAGTCCAGTCTGTTGCTTTTGCAACCACTAATGAGGCATTCACAGGTGTGCAATTAACTCTGGAGTGGTATTTAATTAATTCTTAATCTCTCTGCAGCAACAAAGATCTCAAGTTTTCGTGGTAGAAAAGTCTTGCAAGTAATGTATTCCCAGAGAATTATATATTTGCTTTTGTGGGATTGTGCCATCATTGATCATCAATGTGACCAGTTTCAAATCCTTTGGACAAAGTGTGCTGTCAGTGGTAAAACAATGATGCTCTCAATAAATTTATTAAAGATTTTGAGAAAAGACTTGTTTTATATTTAAGCACGCAGAACATTTAGAAATGGAAGCAGAAGTAGCCATTCCGCAACATATCCATGCTGCACAGTACAATAAAATATAGGCCAAGGTCCAATACAGGTGCTACAGCAGCACAGCTGGTAGAGCTGCTGCCTCACAGTGCCAGAGACCCGGGTTCGATCCTGATCTTGGGTGCTGTCTGTGTAGAGTTTGCACATGAATTTCCTCTGGGTGCTCTAATCTCCTCTCACATCCCCAAGACATGGGTTTCTAAGTTAATTTGCTTCCATAAATTTGCTCCTACTGTGGAGGGAGTGGATGAGAAAGAGGGATATCATAGAACTCATGTGAACAGATGATCAATGACCAACTCAATGGCTGAAGTGCCCTTTTCCATGCTATATCACTAAACTAAACTAAACGAACAGGAAATCATGAAGCTACCCAATAGAACCAAGTGAAGAAACCTCACTGAGACATTGAGTTAAAAACAGGGAGTATTAATGAATATGTGATATAAAATCACATGAAGAAAACAAATTAAAGAGAGGGGGAAAAAACTGGGGTTATGAGTGAAAGACAGATAGCTGAGAGATATAAAAAAAATGATTTAAGATGACAACAGTTAATGCGCTTTGAAGGAATAGTACTCAACATTTTCTGGATCAAAGAGGTTAAATTTTCACTATTCAGAACTAGTTAATTCCACAAAAATTGAACAGCACACTATCTTATTCTGGCATGTTTAGTGGGTAATTAAAGCAACTTCATACTCATGTATTAGCAAGTTACTAGTGTGAAGTAATTTACGAAGGAGAAAGAAAAATTGAAGAGTAGCTTGCACATTTGTTTAATTATACGTGCTGGCCTCGCCATTATTCTTAAAACTGGCAGAAGTATTCGGTCATGTTCAGGCTCAGGAGGTGATCATCAATGAGGGTGTGAATCAGGAGAGTGGAGATAATGAAGAGAGATGAATGCAATCAAAATACAGAAGATGATTAAGAAAGGATTCATGAAGATGAGGGAGAGATTAAAAGGATAAAAAGAGTTTGATGAAGGAAAACTATTTTCCAATTTACAATGTAAGTTGCACCCCTTATTAGACAGGCAAAAAAAAAAGAGGAAAAGGACACACGGTAATTTTACTGTGGAACAGTTTGTGAAAATTTAGCATATGTCAATGTAAGGTGAATATAAGTTGCTCATAGGTATTTCATATCGATGGTACGTCTGTGACCAGGGCTTTGCTGCTTTAACTAAATGCATTGCTATTTAATGTTTCCATGTATTCAGAACTCCAGAAAATGCAACATCCTATCAAAGTACTTTGTGCAGAAGTTGCCAATGCGTTCTTTGCATGATCTATTGTAACTTTGATAATGGTTAGGTGATAATTAATTGATGAAAAAATATACAATGCTCTAGCCTAAAAATATAATTTCACAGCTAAATGATTCAGAAAATGAGAGCTGGTTACTCTGAGATCAGTTGGAGATCTCCCCTTTTATTCCAAAATCACATTATTTCCACTGAAATCCTGGAAATATAGAGAGTAGGACTTTTGTTTGCATTCAAGAAGTCCCATCTAAACTAATTCCACTTGCCCGTGTTTGGCCCATATCCCACCAAACCTTTCCTTCCATGTCCATGTCCAAATGCCAATTAAGTCTTGTTAACCCGATGATGGAATATTTTGCAACTAGAAATAAGCACCCAAGGAAGTGGTTGATGTGGTTACATCTTATCCTCTTTCAAGAAAGCAGGAAAGAGATTGAAAGCATCAGGCCAACGAATGAGGGTTCCAGCACTTGTTTCACTGGTGAACTCACCTACAGCAGCTGGGATAGACACAGATCTCTCAATTTATACTGATGAAAGGCTCTTCCAGTTAATCCTGCATCTGCATTTGCATTTCATTCTGTCCCCTAGTGCTGCAGCAATAATATATATGATTTATGTCATTGCTGAAGGCCATGTGCATCAAGTAAACATACATCACTCACACAGAGAACCGTGATAGGATTAACCATGGAGGAGCATATACTCCTGTACGAGTACAAGTTTGCTGGCTTTTATTTATAAAACATTTACATCATACATAAAAAATTGTACTAGTCCTCTAAGCTGTGCATCTTTCTGCTAAACCTATTAATTATATTGTTTTCTTTAATTAACCCTTAATGCAGCTCCAATGTCTTACATTTAGCTGAAGAACAACTTATGGTCGTATCAGTTTACAAACCAGATCACGTGATCCTGCTGTGAACCAGCAGTCAGCTCTCTTCAGACAGAAGGGTTTATTCATGCATTTAATTTTAAATTTGATTATTGTTTGTACTTTACATTAGGACATGGATAGAAAAGTGGTTGGCAGACAGGAAACAAAGAGTAGGGATTAATGGGTCCCTTTCAGAATGGCAGGCAGTGACTAGTGGGGTACCGCAAGGCTCGGTGCTGGAACCGCAGCTATTTACAATATATGTCAATTATTTAGATGAAGGGATTCAAAGTAACATTAGCAAGTTTGCAGATGACACAAAGCTGGGTGGCAGTGTGAACTGTGAGGAGGATGCTTTGAGAATGCAGGGTGACTTGGACAGGTTGGGTGAGTGGCAGATGCATGGCAGATGCAGTTTAATGTGGATAAATGTGAGGTTATCCACTTTGGTAGCAAAAACACGGAGGCAGATTACTATTTAAATGGTGTCAAGTTGTGAAAAGGGGAAGTACAACGGGGATCTGGGGGTCCTTGTTCATCAGTCAATGAAAGTAAGCATGCAGGTACAGCAGACAGTGAAGAAAGCGAATTACATGTTGGTCTTTATAACATGAGGAGTTGAATATAGGAGCAAAGAGGTCCTTCTGCAGTTGTACAGGGCCCTAGTGAGACCACACCTGGAGTATTGTGTGCAGTTTTGGTCCCCTCATTTGAGGAAGGTCATTCTTGCTATTGAGGGAGTGCAGCGTAGGTTTACAAGGTTAATTCCCGGGATGGCAGGACTGTCATATGCTGAGTGAATGGAACGGATGGGCTTGTATCCTCTGGAGTTTAGAAGATTGAGATGGGATCTTATTGAAACATATAAGATTATTAAGGGTTTGGGCACGCTAGAGGCAGGAAACATGTTCCCAATGTTGGGGGAGTCCAGAACCAGGGGCCACAGTTTAAGAATAAGGGGTAAGCCATTTAGAACAGAGACGAGGAAACACTTTTTCTCACAGAGAGTTGTGAGTCTGTGAAATTCTCTGCCTCGGATGTGGAGGCCAGTTCTCTGGATAATTTCAAGAGAGAGCTAGATAGGGCTCTTAAAGATAGAGGAATCAGGAGATATGGGGAGAAGGCAGGAACGGGGTACTGATTGGGGATGATCAGCCATGATCACATTGAATGGTGGTGCTGGCTCGAAGGGCCAAATGGCCTACTCCTGCACCTATTGTCTATTGTCTATTGACAGGTTTTTCTTGGGAGACTGGTTCATGTTTGCATTAATATCTTTTATCCAAATTAGACAAAAGTGCTGGAGAAACTCAGCGGGTGCGGCAGCATTTATAGAGCGAAGGAAATAGGCAATGTTTTGGGCCGAAACCCTTCTTCAGACTGATGCCGGGTGGGGGGGCGGCCGGAAACATTGCCTATTTCCTTCGCTCCATAGATGCTGCCGCACCCGCTGAGTTTCTCCAGCACTTTTATCTACCTTCGATTTTCCAGCATCTGCAGTTCCTTCTTGAACACAATATCTTTTATCCACTTTAGTTTTAGAGATACAAAGTGGAAACAGGACCTTTGGCCCACCGAGGTCATGTCAACTAGCAATTGCCCGTACACCTGGACATCTTTGGAACGTGGGAGGAAACAGGGCCATGCAGTCACAGAGAGAATGTGTAAAACTCCAGCCAGACAGTAGACAAGATCAGGATCTACCACTGGCCACTATGCCACCCTTAAAAAAAAATTGCGTGTAAAATTCCCAGTTCCAAAAAATTATTTAATATATCGTCCCTAGATAACCATATAACCATATAACAATTACAGCACGGAAACAGGCCATCTCAGCCCTTCTAGTCCGTGCCGAACACTTATTCTCCCCTAGTCCCATCTACCTGCATTCAGACCATAACCCTCCATTCCTTTCCCGTCCATATAACTATCCAATTTATTTTTAAATGATAAAATCGAACCTGCCTCCACCACCTCCACTGGAAGCTCATTCCACACAGCTACCACTCTCTGAGTAAAGAAATTCCCCCTCATGTTACCCCTAAACTTCTGTCCCTTAATTCTCAAGTCATGTCCTAAGGGACATATAGTCATAAGGGACGTGTCAGATATTAAATTTAAAAGACCAGATGCTACACTTGAACATAGCCAAAAGGCTGAGAAGTGATTACTTCACTTAATTCCTGAAGGTGTCCCAAATAATCCCTTAGAAACTCTTGCAACCTTGATTTCATTCTGTTGTAAATGTTAGTTCAAAGATTCATCTTAGCTAGGTGTTTTTTGCATATCTCTCTCAGTGCTAACAGTCTGTGGAAATAAAATGTTTCCTTGTTTCTATTTTCTGTTAATTTAGGGACAGTTCTAAATTTATGCTGCTATTGCCCATTTAATAATCTGTGTAAATTGTTTCTCCTGCTTCATCTTGCCAAAGCCCTTCAGTATTGGGCTTCTATCCAAATAGAGAATTGGATAAGGCCAGCCGATGAAAACAAAGCTGTCCAAACTCTATTCAATTTTCTCGGCATGGCCAGTAAATGAAACATAGAAAATAGGTGCAGGTGTAGGCCATTCAGCCCTTCAAGCCAGCACCGCGATTTAATATGATCAAGGCTGATCATACAAAATCAGTACCCCGTTCCCGCATTTTCCACATATCCCTTGATTCCGTTAGCCCTAAGAGCAAAATATAACTCTTGACGACATCCAGTGAATTGGCCTCCGCTTCCTTGTTGAGGCAGGAAGCTATCTGGATGTTCATTTGACATAATAACAAGATGGGCCTGTTGCATGAATTTATTCTGGAGAAAGTCTTTCTTTCTGGAGACACTCTGTCCCACAACCCCAGGGGCTCAGTTTGGATCACCAGCTCAGGTGCTATTTAAGTAAAATGTACATATATTTCCCATAACTAAGTGGGTTTCCCCCCGGTGGTGCTCTACACCTTTCCACCTACAATCCAGAGATGTGTTGGGTGTTATGTTGACTACAATAAATCATCCCTTGGTGTAGGTGATCATCAAAAGGATATGCAAAAAGAAGGGTATGGGGAAATAATGAAATGTGTGCAGAAATTGATGGGATTGCCCTGCTGGGAGTTAGGATAAACCTGATAAGTTGACTGGCCTCTTGTTTCATGATAATAAGTACCAATGTTTTCCCCACACTAAACCCTTCTGGAAGTGATGATATGATAATAGACAATAGACAATAGGTGCAGCAGTAGGCCATTTGGCCCTACGAGCCAGCACCGCCATTCAATGTGATCATGGCTGATCATCCCCAATCAGTACCCTGTTCCTGCCTCATCCCCATATCCCCTGACTCCGCTATTTTTAAGAGCCCTATCTAGCTCTCTCTTGAAAGCATCCAGAGAATCTGCCTCCACCACCCTCTGAGGCAGAGAATTCCACAGACTCTGAGGCAGAGAATTCCACAGACGATGTCTGGAGAATTCCATAGACTATTGTCACACCATACATATGATGTATGATGTGACATAATGTGACCTTCAAAATGTAATGACCATTAGAACGCAGATGGGTTTGGATGTTTGGGGCTTATGTCTGATTCAGTCAGCAATATATAGTGAAGGGACTGAAACGTAGGTTCCAGGCTGGTTTTATTTGTGCCTAAGTTTATTCCTGCTGACTTGGGAGCAAAAAATCTGTCCAGACTTGTGGTTCCCCTTAGTATCCTGATGGGTTTATGCTGAAAGCTCAAGAGCCTTATGCAGTTCACCTGTACTAAGCCGCATTTGGCAATCATTTTGTGGCTTGTTGAGACCTGCCTTGCCACCCTAAGGATTGTGCAGAATTGCAACACTGACTTAAGATAGCATTGCCCTTGTGTACCTTTAAATACTGAAGCTAAGCAACCACTGGAAAAATGCTTCTAATAGGTTTCACATAACGTCATGAGTTATAAGAGCAAAAGTAGGCCATTCAGCCCTTCAAGTCTACTCCGCCATTCATGGCTGATCTGTCTCTCCCTCCTAACCCCATTTTCCTTACCTTTTGATCACATTTATTTTATTTTTGGCTTTTTTTAGTTGCTTGGAATAAACCAATTGCTTTCTTTGTTTGGTTACTTCCTTATTATTAGGTTGCGACTATTCAAGACACTACGTATGAAATAAGTGTTTAGGATATCACACCAATATCAAAATGTAGTCCATCGATTTCCCATCATTAATGATAAAATCTGAGCTAGCACAATTTCCTTCAATTGCAGAATATGCTGGGACCATAATCCGGATTGTGAAAAGTGATATTTATTGAATTATGACTACACCTTGAAAGTGACATCTTTGACAGGTAATATGACAGGTAACCTTTCTTCCAGAAAGGAAGAAAGATTCTAAGGGGAGTAGGAGGCAACCGTGGCTGACAAGAGAAGTTAGGGATAGAATAAAATTAAAAGAAAAGATGTATAACACAGCAAAGAGTAGTCGGAAACCAGAGGATTGGGAAAATTTCATAGGACAACAGAAGGAAACAAAACGGGCAATACGGGCTGAAAAGATGAAGTACGAGGGGAAGCTGGCCAGGAATATAAAGGAGGACAGTAAAAGCTTCTTTAGATATGTTAAGGGAAAAAGAGTAGCAAAACCAGATGTGGGTCCCTTGAAGGCAGACACGGGTGAAATTATTATGGGGAACAAGGAAATGGCAGAGGAGTTGAACAGGTACTTTGGATCTGTCTTCACTAAGGAAGACACAAACAATCTCCCAGAAGTACTGGAGGACAGAGGATCTAAGTGGGTAGAGGAACTGAAAGAAATTATCATTAGGTGAGAAATAGTATTGGGTAGGCTAATGGGACTGAAGGATGATAAATCCCCTGGGCCTGATGGTCTGCATCCCAGGGTCCTCAGGGAGGTGGCTCTAGAAATAGTGGACGCATTGGTGATCATTTTCCAATGTTCAATGGATTCAGGATCAGTTCCTGTGGATTGGAGGATAGCTAATGCTATCGCACTTTTCAAGAAAGGAGCGAGAAACGGGGAATTACAGACCAGTTAGCCTGACTTCGGTGGTGGGAAAGATGCTGAAGTCAATCATTAAAGAGGTAATAATAGGGCATTTGGATAGCAGTAAAAGGATTAGTCCAAGTCAGCATGGATTTGTGAAAGGAAAATCATGCTTGACTAATCTTCTGGAATTTTTTGAGGATGTTATAAGCAAAATGGATGAAGGGGAGCCAGTGGATGTAGTGTATTTCGACTTTCAGAAAGCCTTTGATAATGTCCCGCATGGGAGTCTGGTGACTAAAATGAGAGCACATGGTATTGGGGGTAGGGTGTTGACATGGATAGAAAATTGGTTGGCAGACAGGAAGCAAAGAGTAGGAGTGCCGCCGAATGGCAGGCAGTGGCGAGTGGAGTGCCGCAAGGGTCCGTGTTGGGGCCACAATTGTTTACCATATATATTAATGATTTGGAAGAGGGAATTAGGAGCAACACTAGCAAGTTTGCGGATGACACAAAGCTGGGTGGCAGTGTGAACTGTGAAGAGGATGTTAGGAGGCTGCAGGGTGACCTGGACAGGTTGAGTGAGTGGGCAGACGCGTGGCAGATGCAGTATAATATAGATAAATGTGAGGTTATCTACTTTGATGGCAAAAACAAGGGGGCAGATTATTATCTCAATGGGGTTAGGTTAGGTAACGGGGAGGTACAGCGAGACCTGGGTGTCCTTGTACATCGGTCACTGAAAGTTGGCGTGCAGGTACAGCAGGCAGTGAAGAAAGCTAATGGAATGTTGGCCTTCATAACAAGAGGATTTCAGTATAGGAGTAAAGAGGTTCTTCTGCAGTTGTATAGAGCTCTGGTAAGACCACATCTGGAGTATTGTGTACAGTTTTGGTCTCCTAATTTGAGGAAGGACATCCTTGTGATTGAGGTAGTGCAGCGTAGGTTCACGAGATTGATTCCTGAGATGGCGGGACTGTCATATGTGGAAAGATTGAAAAGACTAGGCTTGTATTCACTGGAGTTTAGAAGGATGAGGGGACACCTTATAGAAACATATAAAATTATAAAAGGACTGGACAAGCTAGATGCAGGAAAAATGTTCCCAATGTTGGGCGAGTCCTGAACCAGGGGCCACAGTCTTAGAATAATGGGGAGGCCATTTAAAACTGAGGTGAGAAAAAACTTTTTCACCCATAGAGTTGTGAATTTGTGGAATTCCCTGCCACAGAGGGCAGCAGACGCCAAATCACTGGATGGATTTAAGAGAGAATTAGGTAGAGCTCTAGGAGCTGGTGGAATCAATGGATATGAGGAGAAGGCAGGCACGGGTTATTGATTGGGACGACCAGCCATGATCACAATGAATGGCGGTGCTGGCTCGAAGGGCTGAATGGCCTCCTCCTGCACCTATTTTCTATGTTACTATGTTTCTTTATGCTGTTGTTTCCTATATTGCATTTTTAATTATCAATTTGCAGCTTTACCTGATCTAGCAAAGGCTTTAGCAATAATCATCTCAAATTCTTGATTTTAGCTACTTCTTAATGATGAAACAAAGAGATAAAACATGATAAAAGTGAATTAATTCATACATTCAAATTTACATAGGAAATAAATAATTAAAATATGTTGCTTTAATACAGATCGACCACCAATTTTCAGGCACCGTTGGCTCAGAGCCTTTCTGGAGTATCTGTTTTGCTGGATCAACAGGGGTCATGGTCTCCACGAGGAGTCCAACGGTACTGAACGTTCCTCCTACGCTGCCGAGGGCCGAAGATATCGGGTCGGAAGTTGGCTATGGGAACGGATTTGCTGGCTCCAACCGGGCCGGAGTTCCAGAGCCACAGCCACAGGGGACAAATTGGACTAACCCGATCAGCATGGAAGTCCTGAGGAGGTCAAGATCGGCCACCTCATCTGGCCTAGGCGCCACATTTTCGGGGGGAATTCCAGGGGGGATTTCAAGTACGCTCTCGTAATGTTGTCTGGATTAAAGGAGGTACCGGACCATCAGTTTCCGTAAAGTCGGTGGTGGACCTGTATCATTTAAATTATCTCTTAGATTTCATGATAGACCACTGTAGTGTAATAGAGCTTAAGTGCAGCAATATTAAATCAGGCATTATACCTCAGGGTTCTTTAATTCCGAAATGACAGCTGAAGAATTTGTATTGTACAAATAAAATAGATAACACTGAATTCATTAACATTATCATGTACCATGTATATTCAAAGATACTGAAGGCTTCTTTCTCCATTTGCATGGCTAATCTTGAAATTCATGATTAATAAACTTGCAAGATTCATAATTATGAAGAAAATATTTACTTTTAGATTAATCCTCCAGCGATTATATTATAGTCTTAAATACTGCAGCCTATAATTACCCTTTGTGTTATTTATGAGCCAAAAAATGAATTAATATTAGATCTGCTATATGCAGATCACAATCAGTTGTTGTATATTAGCAGAGTATTGTAAGAGCAATCGAGAAATTAAAATAAAAGATGGTGTCAGTAAGAAACAAAAATTACAAACTTTTGTAGAGTATATGGGATGGAATATAAGAAATATTCAACCAGCAAGACATAATGAACTAATAATTGTGGAAACTATACACACTAAATTAATTATAAATAAGAGAAAAGAGCAAGAAGTTACCAGTCTACATGGTTATGCCTCTAGAACAGCCAAAAAGATAAAATTCTATTGCGCTTCAATTCATTGTGTTATTAGATAAATGTAATATTGTACTCAATGGATTAATACGTCAGAAGCAAAGAAGGAATGGTGAAGACTTAATAGAGTTGAGGGCAATGGGTAAAAAGCAGTATACTCCAGATATACAGCATCTGCAGTTCCATCAGTAAATGACAGGTACAGAAATTCTGCTTCCAAAATATCACACAATTGTTTTGTAACTGTTGAGAGTAATTGACAAAAAGTTACATTCAAATGTCAGTCTGTTTATGACTCCATTTTTATCAATGAAATTAAACTTTTGCTGAAAATATTCATAAAATATTCCAAATGTTATCACTGCAAATAAAGAAGATAACGAAAATAACTGATGATTATTGGTGAAAGGTTATTTTCCAAAATCGTCAGGCCAATCGAGTTGCATGCACAGTGCACCCTCTTGTGGAATTTCTTGAACCTTGAAGATTCAAGTTTGTGTTCAGATATTTTTTTAAATGTTGTGAGAACATTTCCTCCGTCAACATTTTAGGCAACGTGATCCAGATTGCAAACTCCCTCTGGTGGAAAAATATTTCCTCGGATCCCCTTCTACACCTCATGATCAACCAAAAGCTCTCCGGTTTTGGACATCTCAGTTGTGGGGACAAGGTTCTCACAATAGAATCATAGTCAGAAAGTGATGCAGTGTGGAAACAGGCCCTTCGGCCCAACTTGCCCACACCGGTTGACAATGTCCCAGCTACACTAGTCTCACTTGCCTGGGCTTGGTCGTTATCCCTCTAAACCTGTCTTATCCATGCACCTGTCTAACTGTTTCTTAAACAACGGGATAGTCCCAGCCTCAACTACCTCCTCTGGCAGCTTGTTCCATACACCCACCACCCGGTGTGTGAAAAAGTTACCCCTCGGATTCCTATTAAATCTTTTCCCCTTCACATTGAACCTATGTCCTCTGGTTCCCCTACTCTGGGTTAGAGACTGTGCATCTACCCGATTTATTCCTCTCATGATTTAGTACACCTCTATAATATCACCCCACATTCTCCTACGCTCCATGGAATATAGACCCTGCCTACTCAACCTCTCCCTATAGCTCACACCCTCTAGTCCTGGCAACATCCTCGTAAATCTTTTCTGAACCGTTTCAAGCTTGACAATATCTTTCCTATAACATGGTGCCCAGAACTGAACACAATATTCTAAATGCGGTCTCACCATCATCTATACAATACTTTGACGGATGAAGGCCAAAGTGCCAAAAGCCTTTGTGACCACCTTATATACCTGCGACTCGACCTTCAAGGAACCATGCATCTGTACTCCTAGATCCCTCTGGTCTACAACACTACCCAGAGGCCTGCTGTTTACATTGTAGGTCCTGCCCTTGATCGACGTCCCAGAATGCAACATCTCACACTTCTCGGTATTAAATTCCATCAACCATTCCTCTGCCTACCTGGCCAATCGATCCAGATCCTGCTGCAATCGTTCACAACCAACTTCACTATCTGCAAAACCACTAACTTTTGTATCATCAGCAAACTTGCTAATCATGCCCTGTATGTTCTCATCCAAATCATTAATGTAGATGACAGATAGTAATGCACCCAGCACCGAACCTTGAGGCACACCACTAGTCACAGGCCTCCAGTCCGAGAAGCAACCTTCCGCCATCTCCCTATGCTTCCTTTCATGGAGCCAATTTGCTATCCATTCAGCTATCTCTCCTTGGATCCCATGCAATCTAACCTTTCAGTTGCAGCCCACCATGCGGATCCTTGTTGAACGCCTTACTGAAATCCATGTACACTACATCTACAGCTCTGCCTTGACACTGTAAGTAATTTAAACCCAGTCTGTCCAGTTCCTCCTCATAACTGAACATTCCTTCCCAGGCAACATCCTGGTGAATCTTCTCTGTACCCTCTCGGGTGCTTACATGTCCTTCCTATATTGTGGCAATGAGAACAACACTGAGAATCTAACCAAAGTGTTACAAACTTGTACCAGGACCATATTATTATATTCTATGTTAACAACCCAAATGCCTTTTTCAACACCTTACCTACTTGTGTTGCCACCATCAAAGATCCATAGATGTATCTACCAAGGATTCTCTGTCCTCATTACTCACAGGGACTTACCGTTCATAGTGTATGTCCCACCTGTATTAGGCCTCTCAAAGTACAGCAGCTTACATTTGTCACTTAAATTACTTGCAAAATACCTTGAAGATTTCCTTATACATAACCAATTCAATCTAAAGGAGAGATTTTTTGTCAGTTCACTTTTACTGAATGTTGAATCTCAATGGTATGAACTGTATTCATTACTCCACCCCTTTAGTTTAATTTAGAGATACAGCACGGAAACAGGCCCTTTGGCCCACAGAGTCTGCACTGACCAGTGATCCCTGCACATTAACACCATCCTACACACACTAGGGACAATTTTACATTTATACCACAAAAATTAACCTACAAACCCATACATCTTTGGAGTGTGGGAGGAAACTGAAGATCTTGGAGAAAACCCACGCAGGTCACGATGAGAATGTACAAATTCCGTACAGACGAGCACCCGTGGTCAGTATCGAACCCAGTCTCTGGCCTTGTAAGGCAGCAACTGTACCACTGCGCCACCATGCAATTCTGAGAAAGCGGTAATGAGTCACTACTTTAAACGGCAGCATTGAAGGCACCAGGATGGGACGTCCAGGATCTAAACCCAGTGGAGATGAAAGAAAGGTGATGTATTTCCCAGTCAGCATGGTGTACAATCTGAAGAGGAATGTGCAGATGGTAGTTTTTGCATGGGCCTATTGTCTTTGTATATTTAGTTATGGAGTTTGTGTGTTGAGGAGATGTTGTCAGAGAAGCCTATCCTAGAGCTAGATGCCACCTATTTAAGGTGATGGATGCGTTGCGAATTGGGTTTCTTGAATATGATGAAGCTATGTTGCTCTGAGTAACTGAAGCTACTCCGTCACACATTATACAATTTGTGATTTGTAGATGGTTTGGAAAATCAGGAGGCAGATTAGTTGTCATAGGATACCAACTCTCCAATTTTCTGTTGTAACCATGATATTTGTGGCTTATCCACTACGGTTTCAGGTCAGTTGTGAGCCCTATGATGTTTATGAAATTTGGAATTTGGAATTGGTAATTCCATTGAATGCCTTGCCCTATGAAAACTGAATTAGAGATTTGGCAAAACCAAAACCATCTCAATATTCATTTCTTACACTTTCTAAGGTTGTGTAAGTCCCTTGTATATAGAACCCCTTCAGATAAATAGGAAAATATATACATGCTTTGGTACCTACATTTAAGCCAAGTGATCCAGAGTGTAGCTCTCCTCTACACGCAAGAGAACATATTCAGCCCATTAGGTGATACTGAGTTTCCATTTACATATCACTTTCATTTCATATCCCCCTTTGACTTGCCTCTATGGTCACAGTGTTAGCTCAAGGAAAAGCACCTCATCTTCCAACTTGGAACATTACAGCTTTCAGAAATCAACAGTGAATTCAACTATTTCAAATAATCATCCATTCCACTCTTCCAGCTCCCATGCCCAGAATTCATTTCATTTTTTTCTTCCCTTTTAGCCGTTCAAATTTTATTCACTCATCTGAAACAACTTCATGGAAGCTTCATGAAAGTTTTCATTTTAATTACCATTTTAATGCATTTGTTAGATAGATTGTGAAAATGTCAAGCAAAAGTTATATTATTATGTACTTGTGGGTTGTGGTTGTTCGTTGATAAGACCACCATCTATACATAACTAAAGCTCTGATCTTGATATCTTCCGATTGCGAGGTCATTCTATTTGCGCAAACAATTACGTGATAGCGCTACAATTTTTCACCAGCTTACTCACCTTTCTTCTGCGCTGCGATTGCACCAAGTTTCATTCCGATTGGTGGTCTAATGTAAACGTTAGCTAGTTTTAAAATATTAAAAACCGCACGTGCGCAGATCAATCTCCTCTCCTGCCGTTCAGCGCCGCATGTATTGGTCTTTTCTCCTGTCATTCCGTGGGACGGTCTGCCCTTTCCTGCGCCATCATGTCTTTACTGGAGCTGTGGATGACCGGCGGAGGTTTCCAACCAGACACAATTTTCGGAGGGACTGGAAACGGCCCGGCCCGGCGCGGGAAATGTCGCCGAGAATCGGAGAAGCGGAGAATCCGATCCAGGCGGAGGGGAATGACCAGCGACCAGCGGTCCAGTGGACCAGTGACCAACGACCGCTGTGAGTCCGCTCCAGCCAATTCCCCTCGGCACGGCAGCGCTCCCCCCTCCCCACCAGCCCCCGACGGCCCCCGCCTGAAGGCGCCCTCCTCCCCTGGCTGCAGAATGCAACAAGAGATGCAACAGGAAAGAATGGACTAAATAAATCCCATCCTTAACGTTTAAATAGTTGTTATATTTTAATTATTCACATTTTAAGCTTTGTTAAACCCCTTTTCAACTTGCCGTGCACGTCAGCTGCGCCTGCGCAGTAAAACCTGCGTGTTCTACATCACAATGTGAACCCAATGGGCAGGAATGGCTGTGCTGCTGGAGAGAGTTAAGAGTGGATGAGGGGGGGTTGAAAGGGGATAAAATGAGTGCGTGGGGGGGGGGGGAGGGCAAGAGGCGGTGTGGGGGGGTGAGGGGAGGTGGGGGGTTCAGGGGCATCACAACGGGAACCTGTCAGCCGCACCTGCGCAGTTAGGGGCTATGGGTGAGTGGTGGAATATTGCATTGGGTGAACGCGTTGCGTTGGGGGAACGGGTGAGTGGTGGAATATTGCGTTGGGGAATGGGTTGCGTTGGGGGACCAGGCCTCCTGTGTGACTGGGACCCAACAGGTCCCACTTGGTCTAGTTTATCACTAAAGCTTACCTGATAATGTTGGGTGAGCTTCCTTCTTGAACACCTGCACTCTCTGGGGTTGGGAATGTCTCACAGCATTGTTTTCGTAGGGAGTTCTAATATTTTGTCACTGTGATTATAATGGCAGAGTGATGTGTTTATGATTAGATTGATATGTGACTTAGGAGTCCTCATTCATGGAATACTGTATATTGCCAGTCCCCTTTAGTGCTTGCCGCTTTGGGTAATTGAGCCTGTAGTTAAATCAGTAAACCGTCAGCGGGTCTTGGAGTGTTTCCAGTATATTCTGATTTAATTTCAGATTTTCAGCATCTGCAATTTTGGATTTTCAACAGATATTGTGGAATTGAGATGTCATTGTAGAAGCATGGGTTAATTATTAGAGAAAACTAAGGGGGACCTGGCACAGATACTTTGAAACTTTACAAAGCGCCCTTTATGCGGCTTGGTTACCTTAGGTTTGCAAGCAAATAATTTCACTGTGACTTGTCACATGTGACAATAAAATATTCATTCATTCATTTGGTGTGCATGCGGTACACAGCTCTTGAGTTGCGTCTGTGATGGAACATGTAATGTGCGAAGTCGTTCACATAAACTATTGTTTCATGTAAATCAGAATAAAAGTCTCTCGAACATCCATAACCGTTTTAATTTGTACCTTAATCAGTGAAGAGAGATTTTCTTTAACATCATTGCCTCCACCACTACTTGACAGTTGCTGCAGTATATACCGTCTACAGAATGCACTGCAGTTACTTGTCCAGGCTACACTGATAAAGCACACATTCTACCACAAAGAAGGGCAAAGGCATCAGGTGCATGGGGACACACCACCTAGAGGTTATCTTCCAAGTTATACACCGTCCTGATGTGGAAATATATTGCTGGTCCTTCTTCATTATGAAGTCTAAATCTTGGAATTCCCTAACTAATAGCATTGTGGAAATCGTTTTATAAAAATGATTCCAATGATTCAAGAAGGTAGTTAATCACCAACTTTTCCGAATGGAAATTGGGATGGGTAATGAATGCTGGCCTTCCTAACACTGAGATCCTAAAAATGAATAAATAAAAGGTGCTTTGCCATTGGCAGAGTCATCATTCCGGACTACTATCATCAATGCGAGTTATCTGTTGAGTCCTCCATTGCAGGGGCCAGACTGGCCAAAGTCACTGGAAGGAACTATAGGAACAGGTAATGAATTGGATAAAACAGGCACTCGGGGTTTACACAATGATGATTAGTTAACAATTGTTTGGTTTTTGACAATTGCTTGGTTCTTGATTTATTGTCAAGCAGATAATAAAATGGACAGGGGAAGAGGAAGGTAACATGGCTACATTTTATTGATGACACAATTCCTGGTTAGAATTAAAATGATAGATTAATTGCTTCTTTGAACAATATATATAAACTTATTTGGAGTCATGGAGTGATAGAGCTATACGCACAGAAACAGGCCCTTCAACCCAGCTTGTCTATGCTAACCACAATGCTCCATCCAAGCTAGTCCATTTGCCGTGCCTGTCCTATATTCCTGTGAATATTTCCTATCCAAATGTCTTTTAAATGTTGTTATTGTACATGCTTCAACTACTTCATCTGGCAACCCGAATTACTCCAGCTTTTTGTGTCTATCTTTGGTTTAAACCAGCATCTGCAGTTCCTTCCAACACAAACTGTTCTTTACAGTTTCATCTCTCCTGTTGTACATTTTCTCAGCTGCGCAATGTTTAAGAAACATCCAACGTTGCAGTGGCTAAAATATGGTGGGCTCAACTGTCTGAGAACAAACAAGTCATGCATGATTCCTGGTTGCTTGGCGATGACCAACCCAATCTGTTATACAAGTTTCACACACGATCATTTTTAATATCTTATGACACAATAATATTTTATTTTTTGTGAAACTGTTCTGCAAACCTATATGGAGCCTTAGAATTTTCATTTCCGCAAGGAGTAAGTCTCTTTGAAGATAGACACAAAATGCTGGAGTAACCCAGATCAGAACCCTGTCTTCAGGAGTCTGAAGAAGGGTTCCGATCTGAAATGTCACCTATTCCTTTTCTCCAGAGATGCTGCATGATTGCTGAGTTACTCCAGCATTTTGTGTCTATCTTCAGGATAAACCAGCATCTGCAGTTCCTTTCTACACAATTCTCAGTGAAGCCAGAAATACATTGGTAGGTACAAAATATATAGCAGGGCTATTGCAAAATGTGGGATTACTTGTTTATAATTGTCCCCTTCTTCCAATTTGGAAGTTTATTATGGAGTGGGCTCTTTTACCACCAATTTCACAAAACTTTGCTTTCATTAAACGCATCATGAAAATTCACCTTAATTACCCACTGAAATTCAAAGTAAGTGATGTCAATTGAATGAACTTCATCTCTCACGTCATTAGCTCCAAAGGATGCGTGCAGAAAGATGAGAAATGTGTAGGAAGGAATTGCAGATGCTGGTTTAAACTGAAGATAGACACAAAATGCCGGAGTAAGAAGGAAAGGCAGCATCTCTGGAGAGAAGGAATGGGTGACATTTCAAGTCGAGACCCTTCTTCAGACTAGTTAGGGAAAAGGGAAACGAGAGATATAGACGATGATGTCCACAGACTCCTCTGTCAAGCTTCTCAGGTTTGCGGACGACACAACCCTGATTGGACTGATCCAGGATGGGGAGGAATCTGCCTACAGACAGGAAGTGACACAGCTGGCGTCCTGGTGCCATCGCAACAACCTTGAGCTCAATGCTCACGAGACGGTGGAATTGATTGTAGACTTTAGGAGAGCTCCCCCTCCCCTCACCCCACTCACCATCAACAACACCACAGTGTTGGACTCCACATCTGTGGAGTCATTTAAGTTCCTTGGAACCATCATCTCCAGGGACCTTAAATGGGAAGCCACGATCGCCCACATAATCAAAAAGGCCCAACAGAGAATGTACTTCTTGCGGCAGTTGAGGAAACACAATCTGCCACAGGCAATGATGGTCCAATTCTAAACTGCCATCATAGTGTCTGTCCTCACCTTCTCCATCATGGTCTGGTTTGGCTCAGCCACCAAGCATGGCATCCGGAGACTGCAGCGCATCGTTCGATCAGCTGAGAAGGTTGTTGGCTGCATGACTTTGCCCTTCTTCAGCACCAGTGACCTTGATTTTCCCGGCTTAAACATCCTTGCCCATCCAATCAGTTTCTCCAACCCCTGCAGGATCCACCTGCCTCCTGGCACTGACTCAGTGGTGACAGTCAGGTCGTCCATGAAGGCTCTGATTGGTGGTTGGCGCATTCCTGACTTGGTCCGAGGGCCCCAGCACTCTGGCTTAGCAGACTTGACGATCATGTTCATCGCCAAGGCAAAAAGGATCACAGAGATGGTACCGCTTGTAATTATTCCAACCTCAAGTCTGTGCCAATCTGATGTTACTGACCCTGATGAGACTCTCATGCTGAACTGGTTGTAATAGTCCAGGATGAGATCTGCCACTTGACCCGGCACATGATGCTTGGCCATGACTGTCTGGATCAGCTTGTGCGGGATGGAGCCGTAGGCGTTGGCCAGGTCAAGCCAGAGCACTGTCAGGTCTCCCTTGTTCTCCCTGGCTTCTCTGATGAGCTGGGTCACCACTCCCGTGTGCTCTAGACACCCCGGCACTCCAGACAAGCCTCCCTTTTGTACTGAGCTGTCGATGTAGCCATTGCTGGAGAGGAAGTTAATTAGCCTCCTCGCCACTATGCTGAAGAAGATCTTGCCTTCAACGCTTAGCAAGGAGATGATCCTGAACTGATCGATTTTCTTGGAATCTTCTTCCTTTGGGATCCAGACTCCTTTAGCAAATCACCACTGCTGCGCCACTTTCCCTCTCATCATGATGACTTGCAGGATCTTCCACAGCCGTTTCAGTAACAAAGGGCAGTTCTTATAGACCCTGTAGGGGACTCTGCTCGCGCCAGGGGCTGAGCTAGATCTTGCTCTCTTCACAACGTCCTGGACCTCTTTCAGGAGTGGCTCTCTACTATCAAACTCCTTGATGCATGGAGGTGGTTTTATCAGGATGTTGCACTGGCCCAGCTCCTGCTGCCTGACGGGGTCACTGTAGGTCGTCTCGATGTGCCGGTCGATCTCCTCCTTAGAGCAAGCCAAACTCCCACTGCGCTTCCGCCCGAGCAGTTGTTTGGTGAAGCCGAAGGGGTTGGCTATGAACGATGTTCGCTTCCTGGCTCTTTCCTTCCGGCGTCTTCGGTGCCACTCAGCTCTACGGAGGGTCATCAGCTTCTTCCTCAGGATGGTTCGCAGCTCAGCTATGGGGGGGACGTTGCTCTTCGCTGGCGTCTTTGTACTGCTTCTTGAGGGACTTCAACAACTGCCGGATCTTTGGATCTTTGTGGATCTTTGTTGCTCTTTGTTTCATGGTGATAGGTGTTCTGGCCGGCTTCTTCTCCACTGCTCTAAACCTTTTCACAGCTAGGCTGATGATGATTGTCGTCATCGTAAGGTGTCCTTGAGATTTTGTATGAAAGGCGCCCATTAAATATAAAATTTATTATTATTATTATTATCGTCCACAGCCTTCGATCCACGTCTCCCTTCGCTGTTGCTTCTAGCACTTTGTCGACGTCCTCGTCGAACTGATGCCAGACTGTTGTCTTGCAGGCCTGAGGCCATTTGAAAGGATGTGGTTTGGGCTGCCAACCCGCCCCGCCCCGGTTGCTCTCTTTCTGAATTGTCCACTGTCTCTCCAGTCGTCACCACCCTATTCTTGGTTGTCAACCAGCCTATTCCTGGTCGCCACTGGTTTCTCCAGCACAGTGATTGATAAAATACATCTCCTGATGCTCCTGAACAGTGATGGAAATGGATTTTAGGAACTAGGGGTACTCTTTCCATGAGGCTGAGGTTGGGAAGGAAGGGAGGGGGGGAATTTTTTTATGTGCGGTCATACCGATGTAAGAGTACAAGAATGCATAACTTGTTTATTGTGTATTTATAATATAGTTTATTGTGTATTATATGTCATAGCTGCTTTCTTACATCTCTCTCTCTCTCTCTCTCTCTCTCTCTCTCTCTCTCTCTCTCTCTCTCTCTCTCTCTCTCTCTGTTTACATTACAAAATGTTCCATAATGGTATATAATCTCCATTTTTTCCTGTCACCTCTTTCTTTCTGCATGGCGTTTCTTCAGCACGCCTTCTGCCACTAAGAAGCCATGTCCTCATATATTCTTCGGGGTTGAATTTTCTCAGAGGAGATCCCACCAACTTAATAAATAGAAGAGTTGAGAGATGATCAGGTTGAAGTCTTGCACGTTGTGGTCATGCAGAAATACATGCCACTGAAGCTTCTTTCACATTCTGCTATTGATACCGGAATTTTATTTACAGCCGTTAGCAGCTGCTGAAAATCTGCAGAAACTATCTTCCCTCTAGATTCCTTGAATTCTCTGAAGACTCTGCACAAAGCCAGCCATTTAAGCCAAATTGTTCTGCCATTTCTTCTACACCATTATCCCCAAAGGTAAAAAGTGAATCTTCTGGAATATTGTTAATATCTAAATATTTCGACTTGTTAATTGACTTTTTACATTTATCATTGGAAGCTGTTGTAGATTCAAGCAGCCTGGATTTCATATTATTGACCAAACTCCTCAAAAAACTGTTGTCTATGTACTTAACCAGCTCTCAAATTTATTCCATTAAATATCATCTGGCTTGTTGCTTTCTCCACTTGAGTATAACATTTTCCTGGCTTCTCTATTTGACATTCAAGAACCTTGATAGTTTGTTTAATTTTCTCATGTGCTTTACTAAGTGTACAATTTCGGTTCTGCAGTTCAAGTGACAGTTCAGACAACTCAAGCAAACTGTCCATCGACAAGCCCAAATTATTTACAAAAGCTGATGACTCAGCATTTTGTGTCTATCTATGGAGGGAATGGCTATGCGACGTTTAGGGTCAGGTCTCTTCTTCAGGCATTTTATAAGGGGTTGGGAAAGATTGAAAATTTCACGTATTTAAATATGTTTTTACGAATATAACTAGTAGTGTGGGAAAAAATTCCATGAGCCAAACCCAAAAGTAGAAATGTAGAAAGTTACAGTGCTTACAAAACATACATATTACGAGCTTTGTACCAATCAAATACCAAATTCAAAATTCTATATTTTGAAAATGGGAAAAGCAAAAAGTAGCATGTTCTCTAGAAAGGCTTACCCCAAAATAATTGATCGGAAGGATTGTCAGTCAGGACGTCTGTATCATTCAGTCAGTGAGCTTGTGGTCCGGAGCACTTCTCTATTACCCCTCTGCATAAAAACAGAGAGAGCAGCAGAGAGGGAGAGAGGGGCAGAGCGGCACAGCGGCACAGAGGGAGAGGGGGGCACAGAGGGTGCAGAGGGAGAGGGGCGCAGAGGGAGAGGGGCGCAGAGGGAGAGGGGCGCAGAGGGAGAGGGGTGCAGAGGGAGAGGGCGCAGCGGCACGGAGGCATAGTGGCACAGGGGCAGAGCGGCACGGAGGCTGAGAAGCAGAGCGGGACGGAGGCTGAGAAGCAGAGCGGGACGGAGGCACAGCAGAAAATAAAATAACATGGAATAATAAAATAACGTGACTTTACCTGAGCCCGTGCTCGCGGTCCGGTAGCCCTGATAGTGAGTTTAAGAAATTCTCCCTTGAATTGTATTCAAAGGAACACGGTGTCATTAATACATGGTCTGAGTAATACATTTACTGAGGAATGTGGATCGATGTATTGATGACACATTGTATAACTACTATATGTTAACTACTGGCTAACAAGTGCTGACAGCAGCAGTTAACAAATCGTTGCCGTCTGAGTTGAATAAAGTGATAAACGACTCAAATCTTTCTGCAGCACTCATTAAACCCGAGCTGGAAATTGAAAGCTAGGGGAATGCCATCCCCCTGTGTACGGCCCCATTTCCATCACTACTCCTGAACACATCATCAGTGATATAACCTGGGGTCATTGTGTGTTTCAGGTCTTTCAACATCAGACACCCTCGCCCAGGTGACCCAGCCATGGTTGATCAGACCACAACATGTTCACATGGCATTCTCTCCTCCTCATGGACTTCCTCTCCTGATCCAGAGCCATCTCGAGGCTTTCTACGCTGCCTCTGTGGTGTTCTTGATGGTTCTTCTCCTCTCCATTCCGTTGATGCCCAGTGCACTCAAGGCTTTGTAGAGCGATTGCCCTGCAAAACCTCTGCAGTTAACCTCGATGGGCATACACCTTGCCTTCCAGACCTGATTAGGGCAGTCTATGACCAGCTTCAGCTGTTTCACCAGGTCTACAGAAAGCTGCCAGTCCTGTGCAGTCGCCAGGATTCCTGACGGATTTCTGGTTGCTGTGGTTCTTGGCAGCTGCACTCCAGCCTTCACAAACCCATACATGGATGGATGGATTCAAAATGAGAAAAAAATGTATATACATTTCCTATTGTTATATATTTTGCAGAGTAGTTCAACATGAATGTTAACATGTTTCCACCATCTAGCATTGTTAAGTGTGCAGAGGTTTTAAAAAATGAAAAGCCTGTCTTTGCCTTAAAAAAAAACCAGAGAAGAAGACTCTTATAAAATCTACAAACAGATGGAGGCCATTTGGTCCATCATGTCCATGCTATTCAAAAAAGAGCTTCTTCACACAATCACACCTGGAATTTGATCTTTGCTCCCACAAATTACCACTCTTCAAGTATATGATATGTAAAAGCACTTACTAAGTTTGATGAGGGCTTCTGCCTCTCCCAGCCTTTCTGGCAGAAAATATCTGAGATAAACCATTTTTACTCATCTCTACACTAATCATTCTATGAATAATTTTGAATAGATGCTGTCTGTTTTTTCAGCTAAGGGAAACAGGCCTTTCCTATTTACTCTGACAATGCCTTAGAGCAGCACTGTTTTTTTCACAACAGCAGTGGAAAACAAAAGATGGAGATTTACTACACAGATTTTTTTTCTGCCAGTCTCATCGGAGTGACTCAGCAACATCAAAGGTACCATTAGGAACATGACAACTATCATTTATATCCACTGGAGATCTGTTATTGACAGGGCTCTTGGAAAAGAATGGGTTTCAAAAAACTCTTAATAAATGATCTAAGCTCTTAAGATGAATGCTGTTGACATTATAAAATATAAAGCATTTTGGTCAAAGCAAACTAATTTCAATATGATTTCACAATGCATCCCTTTTTGTAAACATGAAGTGTTTCAATCCATAAATATAGATGCGATTTATTCAAAATAACTACACCTGAAAATTGACCACAATGTAGAATACTCACTTATCAGAATTACTATAACCAATGTTGCAATTTCCTAATCTCTTCTCAATTTAAATGGTCAACCTGGTATTAATTATATTATCTATGATTTGATATGATATACTTTTAGTACATGTTTCTATTTACATATATAACCACTGCAAGTCAGGCTTCATCACATTTATTCTTTTGATTAGAGTTGTAGAGTTAAACAGCATGGAAACAGACCCTTTGGCCCGTTGTCCATTTGAGCTGGTCCTCTTCCATTGTTAGAGTGAGACAGCTATGCAAACTGCAGAAAAGGCAGCCTGTGCCTCATCTAGACTCCCAACTACACCCCTCTAACTCCGCGCCCCCCCCTCCTCCCTCCCCTCCTCCTTCCCCCCCCCCCCCCCCCTCCCATCCCGTTGCATTTTTCCATCGGGCTTCACAATCCATAACTCTCCAAACTTGTTGCATGCCTGCTGTTCTTATCTCTGGCCTTCCAACCATCTGCCTGTCAACCCCCCCCCCGCCCCGACCTCCCACCTCTGCATTGCCACACTTTGTCCTGCCTCTTCCCTTTTCCAGCTTTCTTTGCCCCACTACATTCAGTCTCAAGAAGGGTCTGAAAAAGAGAGAGGAGAACCCCATCTGGATTTACACACATTTCTACCCACCCCCTTCTATATTCCTTTTTGGGCCGAATGGTCTAATTCTACTCCTATAACATGTGAAATATATTCCTTTTTCTGGGCTCACAATGTTGGACCCTCCATAGTATCTCACACCTTTTGTCTTTTCATCTCTGGTCTTTGTTGCACCATTTGCTTATCAAAAGGTGTGAGATCAGGATAGAAGAGTTGGAAACTATGAGATAGACCATGTCAGTGTGGAGAAGATATGAAACAATTTTATAAAGCTCAGTTTTGAGTTGCAAAGGAAGTGAGAGAAGAGCAGATTTAGGACGGGATTTACCAGGGTAGTATTGATCTACCACCATTGCTACCAAACGACATAATATTGCGAAGAAAGGAATGCTGTTATTTGTAAAAGATGCAGAGAGTTGGAAATAATCAGCAATAAATGGTCACTTGTATTGGTTCTGAGCAATAGACATACGACCAGAAAATATAGAAATATGAGGAAAAAGTGTCACTGAAAGCAGCAGCATTGTGGAACAATAACACGAGGGAAATTCACTCTGCTGCCACATGCACCCATGACAAGGGGTTTAAACATGTAACATTGCATCTTCCTGATTGTGAAGTGTGAAATGATGTGAGTGTATTTGCAGTGATACTAGTGGCGAGGTCCGGAAGCATGTGCGGCGCTGCAGGTTGGGGATTGGCAGGAGTCCGGGAGCGGAAGCGGAGCGCAAGTAAACAAGCTGTCAATCCCGAGCCATTGCATCGTAGGAACCGGCGGAGCAGCAGGGATGGGCGCTGCTCTCGGGGCTTGCTCTTTGGCAAGTTGGGTATGTATGCAGCTCCAGTGCTGTGGCCCAAATAATGTTTTGCGATTAACCTGTGAATAAAGCGGCTGGAGGCGAGTTGGAGCCGCGAACAAAGGCAGACGACTGAGCCGCTGATGGATTCTGGCTTCTGGCTGCCCGGGATTTCTATTGTTGCTTGTGCATTTTGTGTGTTTCGGGTGTGTGTTTTAATGCCGAGTGTTGTTGTTGGGCTGCCCCCGCTGTCCTTGTCTCCTCTGGGCCATTTACCTGGAGTGTTGGTGCCAATGGGTCGTGATGCTGAAGAGATGAGTCATGAGGGACGGGGCCTTGCAAGGACTAACGGTGTCTAGCATTGGGCAACGACGTCTGCATCCTTTCCAGAACCAATTCGACACACGACCAGCTGCTAGATCGCAAAGTGCCCGAGTGCCAGTTATTTGAACCGATGCATTCTGTGCTGACATTAATACTAATATTACAGAGGAGGGTGTCAGATGGTTGTGAGACAAGTCTTCAGTTAAAAAAACGGGGAGGGAGGGATGGTGGTGGAGATTTTTTTTTTATACATTAATTTTTATATCAAAAGGATTTGCATTGTATTAGACGTTTTGCCTGCAGAAATAATTCGTTCCTGGTTACGAGTGTGGGTGGACGTTGGAATGGCTGCTATGAATACTTGCTGATATGTATATTTTCCCCCTTAAGTTGTAAATTCACCAGTTGTGTATTTTTAAAGATTAAATGCTTGGGTGTTTACAGTCATGTATATTAATTGACATGAATATCATCAGACGTTGCATTCTCTATTATGCCTTTCATCCTGCTCTTTGTAGGCACAGGCTGCAAGGATGGGAGGGTTCCCATCTTGTGGCAGAATTCGGGCGTGATGTTTCCAGCTGATACGCATGTTAGCTGTTTGTGGTTTACTCTTTAATTTTCTTATCACTCACTGTCCAACACGTTAAAAATGAGCACCAATGCACTGATTTTTTACCTGTGCATATTGTAGCATTCAAGAGAGTGTTTTATTGTCATATGTCCCAGATAGAACAATGAAATTCTCTTGCAGCAGCACAACAGAATATGTAAATATACATTCCTTAGTATATTCCAGTATTACTTTAACATATTCATCTATTGTGATAATTGATTAAAGAAATTTGAACTTCAAATTCAAATCATAATTAAATAAATACATTACCAAACTGCCCTTTTATGTCCACTAATGCAGGCTGACCTGCGGTGTAATTCATAAGGTCATAAGTAATAGGAACAGAATTAGGCCATTCGGCCAATCAAGTCTACTCAGTCATTCAATCACGACTGATCTATCTATCTCTGAACCCCATTTGCCTGCCTTCTCTCCATAACCCCTGGCACTTGTACTAATCAAGAATCTATCTATCTCTGCTTTAAAAATATCTATTGATGCCCTCCACAGTCTTCCGTGGCAAAGAATTTCAGAGATTCACCACCCTCTGACTAAATACATTTCTCCTCATCTCCTTCCTAAAAGAATGTCCTTTAATTCTGAGGCTATGACCTCTAGTCCTAGCGTCTTTCACTAGTGGAAACATCTTCTCCACATCCACTCTATCCAAGCCTTTCATTATTCGGTACGTTTCAATGAGGTCCTCCCTCATTCTTCGAAACTCCAGCAAGTACAGGCCCTTTGCTGTCAAATGCTCATCATAAATTAATCCACTCATTCCTGGGATCATTCTTGTAAACCTCCTCTGGACCCACTCTAGGGCCAGCACATCCTTCCTCATTTATGGTGCACAAAATTGCTCGCAATACTCCAAATGCAGCTTGACCAGCGCCTTGTAGAGCCTCAGCATTGCATCCCTGTTTTTTGTATTCTAGCCCTCTTGAAATAAATGCTAGCATTGCATTTGCCTTCTTTACTACCGATTCGACTTGCAGATTAACCTTTGTTAATTCCGTTGTTTATTTTCGTTTCCATATACTATTCATTCACAAATAGTATATTACCTCTGTTTGTTGTATTAGAATGTGTAATTCTGAATTAATCCATGTTACATTTCATCTATCATTTTAAAAGAATAATTAAAAATAAATAAAATATTACTGATGCACTCTGGAAGTCAACTGATTACATCGGGGAGACTAAGCGTAGGTTGGGCGATCGTTTCGCCGAACACCTCCGCTCAGTCCGCAATAACCTACCTGAACTCCCGGTGGCTCAGCACTTCAACTCCTCCTCCCATTCCCAATCCGACCTCTCTGTCCTGGGTCTCCTCCATTGCCAGAGTGAGCAACAGCGGAAATTGGAGGAACAGCACCTCATATTCCGTCTGGGGACCTTGCGTCCGGATGGCATTAACATTGAATTCTCCCAATTTTGCTAGCCCTTGCTGTCTCCTCCCCTTCCTTAACCCTCTAGCTGTCTCCTCCCACCCTCCCATCCGCCCGCCCTCGGGCTCCTCCTCCTCCTCCCCTTTTCCTTCCTTCTCCCCCCCCCCACCCCCCATCAGTCTGAAGAAGGGTTTTGGCCCGAAACGTCGCCTATTTCCTTCGCTCCATAGATGCTGCTGCACCCGCTGAGTTTCCCCAGCAATTTTGTGTACCTTCGATATTCCAGCATCTGCAGTGCCTTTTTGAACACAACTGATTACTTAACAACTTGTTATTGAAGGTTATGGTGCAAGAAGGTTTGCCTCCTAGAACCTAAGAATAATGTGACTGCCAGGAAGCTCTGAGTAAATCCATACTGATGTGTGAAGGTTGCTGTCCACAGACACTGCCTGCCTGGTTCATTGAATTTCATGTGTCACAAACTTGCTAAGTCAGTTTTCAGTCCAGTTAACAATTGTACTTAATTTCACTGACTAGTCTCATTTTCAAGATTTCTACAGAGAACAGATGCAGCAAAGCTAACACATGACTAACAGTGTTCTCGCTGAACCCAGCCTGCATTGGATGTGTTGGGACTTTTTCCATCATGCCTATCTTCCAAAGAATTGATGCAACACAAAATTACTGCCATGTTGTGTTCTTGAACTTTGTGCACTCGGGTCCTTTTTAAATTCTAAATGCTGCAGAAAATATTAAAATATTAAACACTAAACACATTAAAATTATGGCGATCGGTCCTTCCCCCCCCCCCCCCCCCCCCCATATTTAATGAAATAAAGCAACAAGGATATATCCTTTATGTAAAGAAAGGAAGGACCAAAGATTGGGCTAAAGTTCCAATGTTAAATATAGCACCAGTAATTATGCTGCATGGCACTTGTGGTTTTATCATAAAATTCCCCACAAAAAACATAAAATAGCACAATGTTCTTTCTGAAAGTTGACACAGATGAAGTGGGCTGGAAAATGTTATACTTTGCATTAAACCACAAATGTAGTCAGTTTGGGCTTTGGGCCAGAGTTTTGAAAGACTAGTTAGAAAGTAAGCTCTAAAGGTGACTATCTGTTTTCTCCATATGACTACTTGGAGGCACATTCATTATCTCATTTATTTCTCTTTGCAGATACCGTGTTTATGTGGCAGTGCACCATGCCTTCTTTGTGGATGCTGCCCAAGTGGGAAGAATTCAACAGTGACTCGATTGATTTTTGCATTCTTTCTGCTGCTAGGAGTGGGAGTGGCTTGTATTATGTTAATGCCAGGAATGGAAGAGCAGCTCAAAAAGGTTGAGTATATGTTGGCAATCTAGATTTGCTGTACAAGTGCAAAGCACACTAACGTACATGTTGGATGTTGGAGAAACTGCTACAGTGGTAAAAATGTGGAGATGGTTATCACGGGGAGTATAGAGCCAAATGGTTTGTTGGTTTGTCAGAGAATGCTGGATATATGTGCAAGGGGGAAACGATTAAAGGACAATTTTGAGTGTAGGATGGGAGGAGACCAGTCGTGCATAATATTCCTAAAAAATACATTAATCAAGCAGCTAGGTTCCGTCCTGTTTGTTCTACGTATTTGTAAGCGTTTCATTTTCTCTGTACCGAGAATGGAACAAGAAATCTTTAGGTAGACACAAAATGCTGGACTAACTCAGCGGGTGAGGCAGCATCTCTGGAGAGAAGGAATGGGCGATGTTTCAGGTTGAGACCCTTCTTCAGACTAACGTCAGGGGAGGGGGTGGGACAAAGATAGAATGTAATCGGAGACGGTAAGACTAGACTGGGAAGGGGATGGAGAAAGAAAGCAAGTGCTATCTGAAGTTAGAGAAGTTAATGTTCATACCACTGGGGTGTAAACTACCCAAGCAAAATATTAGGTGCTGTTCCTCCAATTTGTGCTGGGCCTCACTCTGACAATGGAGGAGGCCCAGGACAGAAAGGTCAGATTGGGAATGGGAGGGGGAGTTGAAGTGCTGAGCCACAGGGAGGTCAGGTAGGTTAAGACGGGCTGAGCGGAGGTGTTCAGTGAAATGATCACCGAGTCAGCGCTTGGTCTTGCCGATGTAGAGAAGTTGACACGTGGAACAGCGTTGGAGGAGGTGCAAGTGAACCTCTGCCTCACCTGGAAAGACTGTTTGGGTCCCTGGATGGAGTCGAGGGGGGAGGTAAAGGGACAGGTGTTGCATCTCCTGCGGTTGCAGGGGAAAGTACCTGGGGAGGGGGTGGCTTGGGTAGGAAGGGACGAGTTGACCAGAAAATCTTTATTTGCGTCCTTCCATAAAGATGCGGGTGTACTGATTGACTTTCATTGATATTTGTATCATTAAAATAATACTCAAATAGTATTAGAATTCCGCACTGCTTTATTGGTCCAGATGTACAAGCATTATATCACCATGTTTATTATGAAACTATGGCATCATTTTACTTCTAGTTCATGATGAACAGAATCCAAGAGCTGAAGAGTAGAAATCTGTAGGGAAATAGCCCAAGTTGAATATGAATCATATTTAAAGTAAATTGAACAGTTTGTAATTTGAGCACTGTCGGAGAAAAACACTATCTCTTCTTATAACCTCTGCATGTTATAGTGTGATACAGTGTGGAAACAGGCTCTTTGGTCCAACTCGTCCACACCGGTCAACAATGTCCCAGCTACGCTAGTCCCACTTGCCTGCGCTTGGTCCATAACCCTCCAAACTGTCCTATCAATGTACCTGTCCAGCTGTTTCTTAAATGATGTTATAGTCCCAGCCTCAACTACCTCCTCTGGAAGCTTGTTCCATACAAAGGTTACCCCTCGGATTCTTATTAAATCTTTTCCCCTTCACCTTGAACCTATGTCATCTGGGCCTACTCTGGGTAAAAGACTCTGTACATCTACCCAATCTATTCCTCTGATGATTTTATATACCTCTATAACATCTCCCCACATCCTCCTACGCACCATGGAATAGAGACCCAGCCTACTTAACCTCTCCCTATAGCTCACACCCTCTAGTCCAGGCGAAATCCTTGTGAATTTTTTCTGATCCCTTTCAAGCTTGACAAGTAACACGGTGCCCAGAACTGAACACAATATTCTAAATGCGGTCTCACCAACGTCTTATACAACTGCAACATGACCTCCCAACTTCTATACTCAATACTCTGACTGATGAAGGCCAAAGTGCCAAAAGCCTTTTTGACCACCTTATCTAATAGCGACTCAGCCTTCAAGGAACCATACACTTGTACAACTAGATCCCTCTGCTCTACAACACTACCCAGAGGCCTACCATTTACTGTGTAGGTCCTGCCTTTGTTCGACATCCAAAAATGCAACACCTCTGTATTACATTCCATCAACCTTTCCTCTGCCCACCTGGCCAATCGATCCAGATCCTGCTGCAATTGTTCACAACCTTCTTCATTATCTGCAAAACAATAACTTTTGTATCTTCAGCAAATTTTCTAATCTTGCCCTGTATATTCTAATCCAAATCATTGATGTAGATGGCAAACAGTAACGGGCCCAGCACCGAACCCTGTGGCACATCACTAGTCACAGACCTCAATTCTGAGAAGCAACCTTCCACCAGGACCTTCTGCTTCCATCCATGGAGCCAATTGGATCCATGGAGCCAATTTGATATCCATTCAGCTATCTCTCCTTGGATCCCATGAGATCTAACCTTCCACAGCAGCGTACCATGCGACACCTTGTCGAACGCCTTACTGAAGTCTATGTACACAACATCTACTGCTCTGCCCTCATCAACCTTTTTGCTCACGTCTTAAAAAAAATCAATCAGATTTGTGAGACATGACCTCCCACGTTCAAAACCATGCTGACTGTCCCTAATCTGCCCTTGCCCATCCAAATGCCTGTATATCCTATCCTTCAGAATACTCTCCAGTAACATACCAACTACAGATGTTAAGCTCACCGATAGTTCCCAGCATTTTCCCTGCAGCCCTCTTGAAAAGAGGAAAATGCTGTTCTTGCAAAGTGTTGAAAATAAATTACTTCCTCACAGAAGAAATGTATTTTTAATTCTGCTTTGCATTTTTTTTATGTCAGAATGATGAGTTATATTAAGTTTTCTACTTCTCTTTTCCCTATGCAGATTCCTGGGTTTTGTGATGGTGGAATGGGTACAACCATTCCTGGTGTCCATGGAAAAATGAACTGTGATGTGCTGGTTGGATACAAGGCTGTGTACAGAGTTTGCTTTGGCATGGCAATGTTCTTCCTTCTATTTTCCTTGCTGATGATTAAAGTCAAGAGCAGCCAGGATCCAAGGGCTACAGTACACAATGGGTAATATATATCATTCTAATTCAATAAAGTGGAAGGGGTGGGATATGCAGCTGCAAGCTACTAGTAATTTGATTTCATGTGATGGTTAGGTAATCAGCTATTTGTGGTGCTAGCATATTTGATATGATACATGGGTTTGGTTAGTTTGCAGACAACACAAAAGTAGGTGGTGCAGACAATGAGGAAGGCTGTCAAATGACAAGCCAAGAAATAGCTGATGCGTTTAATCCAAGCAATTGTAAGGTATTGCACTTTGGGAGGTCGAATATAGGTTGAAGGGGAAGTATGCAGTTAGTGACAAGTTGTACAGAGGAATTTTGGTCTCCTAAGTTCATCGCTTCCTGAAAATAGCAGCGGCAGTAAATGATTAAGAAAGTGTATGATATGCTTGTCATCATACAAGAGTCGGGAAATCATGTTCAGTTTTATAAAACTTTGGTTTGTCTGCATTTTGAGTATTGTGTGCAGTTCTGGTCGCCCCATTACACAAAGAATGTGGAAGCTTTAAGGAGTGCATAAGAGGTTTACCAGAATGTTTCTGGGTTAAAGACATAAGGTCACAAGGAATATGAGTAGAATTGGGCCATTTGGCTCATCAAGTCTACTCTGCCATTGAATCATGGCTGATCTATCTTTCCCTCCTAACACCATTCTCCTCCCTTCTCCCCATAACCTCTGACACCTGTACTAATCAATAATTTATTTATCTCTGCCTTAAAAATATCCACTGACTTGGTCTCCACAGCCTTCTCTGGCAAAGAATTCCACAGATTCACCACCCTCTGACTAAATAAATTTCTCCTCGTCTCCTTCCCATAAGAACGTCCTTTAATCCTGAGGCTATGACCTTAAGTCCTAGACACTCCCACTAGTGGAAACATCCTCTCCACATCCACTCTATCCAACTTTCACAATGAGGTCCCCACTCATTCTTCTAAACTCCAGCGTGTACAGGCCCAGTGCTGACAAACGCTCATCATAGGCTAAAGGTAGACAAAAATGCTGGAGAAACCCAGCGGGTGAGGCAGCATCTATGGAGTGAAGGAATAGGTGACGTTTTGGGTCGAGACCCTTCTACCTTTGATTTTTCCAGCATCTGCAGTTCTTTCTTAAACATTACAGGTTAATCTACTACAGGTGCACAACCTTTTATCCGGAGTTCCGGAAACCGAAAAACTCTGAAAACCGGCCATTTTTTCCAGGATGTCGTCTGCACCAAAGATCTTATAGCAGAGCATAGGATCTTTGATCTGCACACCAAAGCTCGCGTTTGGCGCCAAACTTGACCCGAAACGACCCACGGTCAACCCAGGTCTGTACTACTGTAGCGGCAGCCTCCTCCCCGGAGACCGGGGAGACACTTAAACATCTGTAAATGATTGCTTAAATGTTAGTCAGTTAGTTTGGAGGGCTTTTATGTGAAAAAGGGGGGGAGGTGAAGGGGGAAACTTTAATTCTTAGTCCCCTACCTGGTCGGAGAAGCGGGGAGCGGTCAATGCCTTACCGGGTCGCCGTGCAGTAAGCTCCGGAGCGCTGTGGCCGCCAACTCCCAGCTGGGGCTGCGGGCGTCCGGCCGCGGGCGGCGCCGGTTGTAACTCCGACCCCGGCAACTCTACCCCTGGCTGCGCGGCGCTCCAAATCCAGCGCGGTCCGCGGCCGGACGCCCGCAGCCCCAGCACCGCTGTGGCCGCCGACATGTTGTGTGTCGGCGGCCACAGCGCTCCGGAGCTTACCGCACGGCGACCCGGTAAGGCATTTCCCGCTCCCCGCTGGTATCCCAGCGCTGCGACGCCGCCGACTCCCAACAGCGCGGAGCTGGGGCTGCGGGCGTCCGGCCGCGGGCGGCGCGGGATTTGGAGCGCCGCGCAGCCAGGGGTAGAGTTGCCGGGGTCGGAGCTCCAACCGGCGACGCCCGCAGCCCCCAGCTCCGCGATGTTGGGAGTCGGCGGCCACAGCGCTCCGGAGCTTACTGCACGGCGACCCGATAAGGCATTGCCCGCTCCCCGACCAGGTAGGGGACTAAGAATTAAAGTTTCCCCCTTCACCCCCCACCCACCAACCACATAAAATCCCTCCAAACTAACTGACTAACATTTATGCAATGATTTACAATGATTTCCCCGGTCTCCGGGGAGGAGGCAGCCGCTCCAGACTTTTCAAGCCGCCCGCGCTACCTACCTAATATACGCTAAAAAATCTTCCATTCGGAAATCCGAAAAATTCCGAAATCCGACAAGTGTCTGGTCCCAAGGCTTTCGGATAAAAGGTTGTGCACCTGTAATTCCTGGGATCATTCTTGTAAACATCCTCTGGACCCTCTCCAGAGCCAGCACATCCTTCCTCAGATATGGTGCCCAAAATTGCTCACAATATTCCAAATGCGGCCTGACCAGCGCCTTATAGAGCCTCAACATTACAGCCCTGTTTTTGTATACAAGCCCTCTTGAAATAAATCCTAACATTGAGTTTACTTTCTTTACTACTGATTCGACTTGCAGATTAACTTTTTGTGAATCCTGCACCAGGTCCCTTTGCACCTCTGATTTCTGGATTCTCACCCCATTTAGAAAATAGTCTCTACTGCCAAGGAATATTCCTAATATTCCTACTGCCAAAATGCATGACTCCACACTTTGCTACACTACATTCCATCTACCAGTTCGCTGCCCACTCTCCCAACCTGTCCCAAGTCTTTCCGCAGCCCCTGCTTTCTCTACACTACCTGCCCCTCCATCTGTTTTGTATCATCTGCAAACTGTGCCACAAAGCCTTCAACCCCCTTGTCCAAATTATTAATATACAATGATATACAAAGTGTATTAGCTATAAGCAGAAGCTGGTCAACTTTTGATTGTTTTCACTGAATCCTAAGGCGTTGAGGGAGACCTGATAGAAGTGTATAACATAAAGAGTAGCATGATGAAGGGGAGATGGTCAGAACCTTCATTTCTATGGTGGAAATGTCACAAGACTGGTGCATGGCTTTAAGGTGAAAGGGGCAAAGTTTAAAGATGTGCGGGGCATGTTATTTTTACATAGAGCGGTGGATGTTGCCAAGGATGGTGTAGAGGCAGATATAATGAGCATTTAGATAGGCACTTGGATATTCAGCATATAGAATGATTAGAATCACGTCCAGGCAATGGAAATTAGCTTGGCATCACGTTCGGCATAGACATTGTGGGCTGAAAGGCCTGTTCCTCTGCTATATTTGATATCATATTCTATTTTTATTTTATTCATCATAAATCACTCTACCCTTCTCCTTTGAACACAAAAAGGCAGCAGCAGCAAGATCTACTGATGAATTATATACTTATGGGCTTCATTGGTGTTACCTGTAAGCTACTTCATCAAGGGAAGTACAGCATCACTCACATGATAATTGGGATTGAAACAATGAATTCTAATTAAGAATATTTTCTAATTAAGTTACCTTGAGGATGGAGACTATTGGATTAACTTCAAATGTGCTCACACCTTCAGTTCTTCAGGATTTTTCTTTACTTTTGTTATCCTTGTTCTAGCCTCTCAATCCTTTATCTTTCGCTCCCTCTAACTCCAAACCTATATAACTTTGATGTCCATTCGTTTTCACCTTTGTGTAATAATTTGTTCAGGCACATCTTTATGCTATTGTCCAATATCTGCTTTGACAATGAAAAGGATGTTTAAAATCCTGTTTGGAACTGCAAATTTCAATGATAATCTTGCTTTATTTTATTCTTCTTTAGATTTTGGTTCTTTAAATTTGCTACAGTGGTCGCAATCACCGTGGGTGCTTTCTTTATCCCAGAAGGACCTTTTACAACAGGTTTGTCTAATGAATGTACTGATATTCTTAACAATTAATTTTAATTCAGTAATGTTTCATGTAAACATGGACAAATTCTTGATTAAATTATAATACATCCTTGGTGGAGCAAGATTAGATATAGCTAATTTTGGGTTTAGCAATTTACACAAAATATTGATAGCAGGTAACTTTTTGCATATTATAAAACAATGAAGAAAATCTCTGTTCAAGGTCAAATCCCAGCAGTGAAAACATTTTTAGTTAATTTGCAGACCTGGCATCAACTAATGTAAAAAAAACTGCTAAAGGAACTCGGCAGGTCAGGCACTATCTGTGGAGGAAAATGGACAGGGGTTGGAGCAAGAGCTGGTACATAATGGGTGGATCCAGGTGAGAAGGAATGGATTGGTGAGGGAGAGAGGGGTAATAATAGTAGCAGAGACTAGGATTGGTAGAACTAGGAGATGCTGCAGATGATGGAACCTGTTGCGAAAGGAAGGTAGGGTGGGCAGATGGGAACAGTGGGGGGGAGGGGAGGAGGGTGGGTGTCCTGTCAGGAGGAGTGTGTGGGTGATGGGCAAATAAGGGATGGGGGTTTATGGAAAGGAAAGGTATGAATGGTAGGATCTGGGTGAATAGTGGGACCGATGTTCAGGCTGGTTACTGTAAATGAGAGAATTCAATGTTCATGTGGGTTGACTACAGAGGCAGAGCGTGAGGTAGTCCTCTAGTTTGCATTTAGCGTCTTCCTGGCAGTGGAGGAGGCAGAGGACAGACAGGCCAGTGTGGGAATGAGTAGGGGAATTGAAATGGTGAGTGACTAGGGGCTCCAGGTGGTCATGCAGGACCATGGATGGGTGCTTAGTAAAGTGCTTGCCTAGTCTGTGCTTGATGGCACTGATGTAGAGGCCACATCAAGAGCATTTAAAACAATAAGCAAGAATAGAGGAAGTGCATATGCCTTACTTGGAAGGGCTGTTTGTGTCCCTCGATGGTGGTGAAGGTGGAGTTTTAGGGACAGGTGCCTGACCTACCATTATAGTGGGAGATAATAGCTTAAGAGGAAGAGGATAAGTGGGGAGGGATGGGCAAACCAGGGGGAATAATCCCGGAAAGCAGAAGGGGGATGGGAGGGGAAGGTGTGACAGGAGGTTGGATCACGTAGCTGGTGGCAGTGCCATGGAAAGATGTGCTCCATCTGAAGACTTATGAGGAGGTGAGGACCAAGGGGAATCTCTTTATTCTATCTGGTGGGATTGGAGGGGGGGGGGGGGGGGGGGGCAGGTGACAGTAGATCTGCAGGAAATGGATGCTGCTGAGGGCACCAACACAGTGGTAGTGTAGGGGTAGAGCCATGGATCCTTAAGAAATAACTATCACTGTATTTCACTGATCTGCGACACTATATAGAAATACATAATGATATTAAACTGAACATAACCAGTCCAGGCTGGCATATATGCTTCATGCAAACCTTCTTCCATCCATCCTTCTCAAAAGCAGTCACTGTATCTCTCTCTTTCTCTTCTCCCTCCTGATTGTCAGCCTCTTCATTGCAGCTTTTATACTGTGCTCATTGCAGTAACAGGTTCCACGTTTACTCCAATTTTGAGGAATTGAGCTGTTTCTGAATTACCTACCTTGCATTGACAGTGCATCATGATCCTCTCTTCCCTATTTGGAAATACTCTATAAACTATTTTGTTGTTTGAAAGACCTCTATTAGGTCACCCCCTAGCCTCCTCAACTTCAGAGACCCGATCTATATATCCATTGCGCATGCTCTCTCATTTCTGTTGTTTTTTTCTTATAAATCTTCTCTACATCCAGAATTATGTTACACTCTTCAGTGTGGTCTTAGCAGGGTTCAATCCAAATTTGTAAGACGATATAATGTTGGAGCAAAATTAGGCCAATCACCACATTGAGTCTACGCCACTATTTAATCATGGCTGATCTATTTTTCCCTCTCAACCCTAATCTCCTGCCTTTTATCAGTAACATTTGATGCCCTTCCTAATCACGAATTTATCAATCTCTGTCTGGAAAATATCCAATTTTTTGGCCTTCCCAGCCCCCTGTGGAAAATAATTCCAGTTTCACCACCCTCTGGCTATAAAAATTAATCATCATCTCAATCCTTTTATGTTCTTTGATGCGATGGATGAGAGGGGAACTTATTGAAACATAGGATTATTAAGGGTTTGGACACGCTAGAGGCAGGAAACATGTTCCCGATGTTGGGGGAGTCCAGAACCAGGGGCCACAGTTTAAGAATAAGGGGTAAGCCATTTAGAACAGAGATGAGGAAACACTTTTTCCACACAGAGTTGTGAGTGTGGAATTCTCTGCCTCTCTGAGGGCGGTGGAGGCTGGTTCTCTGGATACTTTCAAGAGAGAGCTAGATAGGGCTCTTGAAGATAGCAGTCAGGGGATATGGGGAGAAGGCAGGAACAAGGTACTGATTGTGGATGACCAGCCATGATCACATTGAATGGCGGTGCTGGCTTGAAGGGCCGAATGGCCTACTCCTGCACCGATTGTCTATTCTGAGGCTCCGCCCTCTGGTTCTGAACTCTCCCATTACTGGAAGCATCCTTTTCCCCCACTGCATCTAAGCCTTTCCTTATCTGGTAGGTTTCAATGAGATCCCCCGTTCGTCCATCTAAACTCTAGCGATTACAGACCCAAAGCTATCCAGCATTATAATTAACTGCTTTGTATTAATTAATTTAAAAAAAAATAATTCTATAATCATTAGTTTTCATTTCTGTTCTAACATTTAAGAGCAACTGCAAAAACAAGTTCAATTTTTACTTAACTAAATAACCTTAAAAACGGTTTATCACGGTAACTTTTTTTTCACTTAGTAAATGGAATCTTTCCACAATGCTGCAAATGTACAAATTTAAATTTTGTATATAACAGGTGCAAGACAAATTAAACTGCCATGTTTTGAGCTTTATTTTATTTTATTACAGTCTGGTTCTATGTCGGAATGGCTGGTGCATTCTGTTTCATTTTAATCCAGTTGGTTCTACTCATTGATTTTGCCCACTCCTGGAATGAATCGTGGGTTGAAAAAATGGAAGAGGGCAATTCTAGGTGCTGGTATGCAGGTAGGTAAAGCAAGCGGAGTAATAACTCATGAGAGTGGCAATAATATGAATCTTTGGTGGGGTGGGCATATGAAATTAGGGATGGATGAAATTTGTAATATTTTGCTGAAATTTGTTGAAATGAGTGTTTGTGGCACCAGCAATTTGCATACTCTCTTTTACAGCACTGCTATCCGCAACTGGTATGAACTACATTTTGTCCTTCATTGCCATAGTTCTCTTCTACTGCTACTACACACATCCTGAGGGCTGCACTGAGAACAAAGTCTTCATCAGTTTAAATATGTTGTTATGCGTGGCATCGTCTGTTATGTCTATCCTTCCAAAGATACAGGTACATTCCAGAAACTTGAGAACAGTTGACCTGAAGTTTGAATTTCAGGGTTTATATCAACAACAAAAAATTCATCTTCCCTTTATGTTCATGAGCTTAAGTAAATAATTATAGAAGCATAGTAACAGAAAGTCTCATTTAACCCTTTGGATCTTTTCCTGGAATGATTTGATCATGAATGATGTGCAGCTTAACTGTATTTGTAGCACTAATGACACTTATCCCCTGCATTGAGTCTTGAAAATGTCAATTGATTCAGAATCCATTATTTTAAGGAGGTGGGGTGGGAGGAAAGGGAGATATTGATTCCTTCTGTATTTTTCAATGTTTCATTTCTTGACACTAATTTAAAAAGATTGAATTTTATTGTGGCTTTCTCTACTTGAGGAAATATTTGCCTAATCTACTCCTTCAAACCCATTATCTTGAAGACATCTCATCCTTTGCAACAGAAAAGAACACACTTTATTTTGTGTCCTAAAACGAGCCTTGCAGATACTGAGCAATTGACAATACAAATTTAGCATAATTTCCCATATTTTTATTTAACTTTTTTTAGTGATGCTGGCATATTTAGTCTATTTTATTTTTTTTTTGCCCAATTGTAGTTTTGCTTGAGCAATTGATTTTGGGTTTTTAATTTTCAGCATAAAATATTTGAGCTGTGAATACTTTAATATTGTTAAAAAAAACACATTTAAAATTTAATAATGCAAACTTGAGGATCATTTTGCAATTTTGATGATCTTTTGTGCAAAATCTGAGCAAATAGTAAGTCATAGAATGTCCACACCCTTTAACCTCCTCAAAAATAAATGCATTGTGTATATTCTTCAATAGCATGATCATGTATGACAAAGCTCCGAAGACAAAATGGTGAACCTACTGATAAATTAAGCTAGCATGGGATAAGACTGCAAGCTTATACTGTCTGTATTTGGGTATGTATATAAAGTTACTTTATGGGGGAAAAAAATCTGCAATTTATACTGAGGATCTATTTTCAGGAGTCCCAGCCTCGGTCTGGTTTGCTGCAATCCTCTATTATCACCTTGTACGTCATGTATCTAACATGGTCTGCAATGACCAATGAACCAGGTACTTTGTTCACTTTCCTAAATAATGTCATAAATGAGTAGGTTCGTGAAGTAAAAAATGCTGCACATATTCAGGTCTTGCATTGTCAATTGAAAATTATGTTGATGAGTTGCCTTAAAAGATTTGGTTTATATTTTAATGCCAAAATTCTCCATTTAGAAAAAAAACTAATAATATTGAAAGTAAACAAAAATGCTGAAGAAACTCAGTGGGTGAGGTAGCATCTATGGAACGAAGGAAATAGGCAACGTTTCGGGTCGAAACCAAACATGCTTTACCAAGTTTTTTTTTTTTACTTAACAGATCAATGGGAGAAAGTCTTTTTTTGTCTTCGAAAAGTAGTATTTCCATGAAATTTACTACTGGTATTTGCCTATACGTGAAATGTTTAGTTTAGTTTAGAGATACAACGTGGAAACAGGCCCTTCGGCCCAACGAGTCCGCACCGAGCAATGATCACCCGTACACTAGTTCTATCTTACACACTAGGTACAATTTACAGAAGCCAATTAACCTGCAAACCTGCACGTCTTTGGGATGTGGGACGAAACCGGAGCACCCGGAGGAAACACGTGGTCACGGGGAGAACAGGCAAGCTCCACAAAGACCACTCAAGGTCAGGATCGAGCCGCGGTCTCTGGCCCTATGAGGCAGCAACTCTACCACTGTGCCACAACCGGTAGTAGGGTCAATGGCCCTATAGTTTTATATTTTGTCAACTGTTTTGAACTTGCTGAAGACAGGAATCCCAAGGGTAGCATGGTGCCACTGTTGGCACTGCTGCTTCACAGCCACAGTATCCTGGGTGATCTGTGTGAAGTTTGCACATTCTCCATGACATTCGGTGGGTATTCTCCAGGTGCTCAGGTTTTCTACCACATCTCAAGGATATATTGGATTATAGGTTAATTGCTTGCTCTAAGTAGTCCATAATGGTTGGCAGGAGAACTAGTGGGAGTTTGTAGGCATGTCTGAGAGAACAGGTTCTTGGAAAGATAATTTGATGGAATGGGATTGATGAGATTTGTTCTGAGAGCCAACATAGATTTAACAGGCTGTATGGCCTCCTAAATGTTTGTGGGACCAATAGTAATGAATTTATTTTGTTTGGGTCTAAATAGACTGTTTAATTGAATACGTTGAATGTTAAAGAAGGAACTGCAGATGCTGGAAAATCGAAGGTGGACAAAAGTGTTGGAGAAACTCAGCGGGTGCGGCAACATCTATGGAGCGAAGGAAATAGGCAACGTTTCGGTCCGAACCCCTTCTTCAGACTGATGTAGGTGTTTCGCCTCGAAACGTTGCCTATTTCCTTCGCTCCATAGATGCTGCCGCACTCGCTGAGTTTCTCCAGCACTTTTGTCTATGCTGAATGTTAATCTGTTTCAGTTTATTATACAATACACATTTTTAGTAATTTTAATTTTACTTTTTAAAATTCTGAAAATTGAATGGCTGCGTGAGAGCAAATAAAACACACATTGGCCAATTAGATTAAGAACCAGTGTGGTTAATATATTTGCTACATTCCTTCTTTAATGTACAATCTTTTTGAAAGGTTAATTTTGATCTAACAGGAAACTAGCATTTGAAGCAGGTTTTGTCATTTTATATGATTCGAACTTCAAAATACTTTGAGAATGTTATCAGCTTGAATAGCCAGATTTGATAAGGAGTTGCAGTATGAGCAGCAACTTGAAACGCACTGCTAATCACGTTGAGGAGAGTTTTCTTTTCATGCTCATTTTTCTTTTCAGATCGAAAATGCAATCCAAGTTTGCTGAGCATGATTGGGTACAACAGCACCGGAACTCATGTCCCTGGTCAGGTCATCCAATGGTGGGATGCACAAGGAATTGTTGGACTGATCCTATTTTTGCTGTGTGTTCTTTATTCAAGGTCAGTATCTCTCTTTTGTTAATAGATGTGCATTTAGTCTCACATGAAGACTTTTTTAAATGCATGCTTGGAGAGTGACTACAACAAAATTGTTAGTTAAAACCATAGTGTGTGTGCTTGTACATTTTACTTGCACATCATAAAGGATTGGGTAAATGGCCGTTAATAATGATGGTGGTTTGTTATTGATTCTATGTTGCTCATGTGTTTCCCTTTGCATTACATCTTACGGTAACATTTTGCTTTGGTGGGCTTCTAATTTCTATCTGGTGTTTAATTATTTTAACCATGTCTAAATATTTTGTGATTTAATCAGAAAATGACCTGATCCTGATCTGCTTGTATGTCTTTTTGTTTAATCCCTGATAAAAATGACATAGTGTAAGTAAGTTGTAATGTGTAGTCTTGTTAGCAGATAATTGGGGAGTGATGTGATTATGGATTCTGCAACTTTATGCCAGTACAGTTCTTTTTCAACATTGAATCTAATCTGCAATGCTTCCTCCGTTATGGATGAAAGTTAAACTAATTTGCAAAACACCTATTCTTTGGTTGGAAGTTCCAAAAGATTTTCAAATTCCCAGTTTATTTGTAATACAATGCATCTCACGGAGACAATTTTCACCTACTGTGCCCTCCATAATGTTTGGCCAAAGACCCATCATTTATTTAATTGCCTCTGTACTCCATAATTTGAGATTTGTAATAGAAAAAAATCACTTGTGGTTAAAGTGCACATTGTCAGATTTTATTAAAGGGTATTTTTATACATTTTGGTTTCACCATGTAGAAATTACAGCTGTATTTATACATAGTTCTTCTTCCCCCCCCCCCCCCCCCCCCTTATTAAAATCTGACAATGTGTACTTTAACCACATGTGATTTTTTTTTTTCTCTATTACAAATCTCAAATTGTGGAGTACAGAGGCAAATAAATAAATGACGGGTCTTTGTCCCAAACATTATGGAGGGCACTGTAGTGAAATTACACCAAGGGACCCCATGCATTTCAGTCTCTTAAAGGAACCCATACACATACACAAAAGAATGTACAAAAGCCATTTAAAAAAGCAGTTCATACTATATTTACTTCAAAGACGTCTCTTTGTAATCTAATGTCCCTTTTTCTGACAAAACCCTTTTTTTCTTTTCTTTTTTTTTCTCACCAAAAACTTGGTTTAAAAAAATTTACAAGTAAGATTTTACAAGCCACTATGTTTTATTAGCTCAGGCATTGCTCTGGGAGGACGGAGGTCTCAATTGTGGTTATAAAGTCTAAATTGTGATAGACTTCTTGTTGAAACGAGAAAATTAAGTTGGAAATAAAACCTGTTACCGCATTTCTTTCCTTCTACCATAAATCTGCACAATGATAGGCAGCAGGGTAGGATGGTCCAATTCCCTGTCAGTCAGGATCCTGGACGCTGTGATTGGACATGATCCAAATCATGATTGGTCAGATTTCCCGTCACTCAACGTCTGGCCACACCCACTGAAGTGGCGACCAATCAAACTCCCTTTTTTCAAAGTTTGGCCACACCCAATAAGGTCTCAAATTCCACAAACAAAGACCCACATTCCCATTCGAGGCTTAGCAATGCAAGGTTGCCTGCTGTTCTGTTGCTCTGTGCCAAAAGCTATTCAAATCTGGAAGGCAGGTTTGTTTTAACTCTCAATGTTGAATTTAATACTGTTTCTCCTCTTCTTCTGCCTCAGTCCTTACTCCCTTCCTCTTCTTCGCCTGCCTTAATCAGGAAATGCTTAATTCTGTCCGAATTTCCCCGCCAATTTCCCTTATTTTGCTTTGTCAGGAAAAGGGATCCCTCCACCTTTTCTCATTTCCTAACCATGTGGTCAGCTTGTAACTTAATATTCCAAATTTCTTATTAGAAACATAGAAAATAGGTGCAGGAGTAGGCCATTCGGCCCTTCGAGCCTGCACCGCCATTCAATATGATCATGGCTGACATATACGTATAATACTTCATATTATACTTAGAATTCAAATAACACATATGTTGAAAGGGGGTTCCTCCTTCAATGTTATCCAGAGTATACCCCATAGATAGATAGAGTAAAAAGAGAGAGAGAAAGAAAGAGAAAGAGAAAGCCGACTTCTTAATTCTTTAAATTAAAACAATGCCCCAAGTATTTCAACTCTAACTCTTTAAAATAGGTCCCAAGTGTCTCAACGAGGCAGACCCGCTAATCGAGACCCCCGTTTCTCAACTTGGCAGACTCCTTATCCCTTAAAATACGCCCCAAGTGTCTCAACGAGGCAGACCCGCTAATTGAGACCCCCGTTTCTCAACTTGGCAGACTTCTTAACTCTTTAAAAAACAACACCGCTTATTTCTCAACCCGATAACTCCTCGGATGTCTCAAAAAGGCCGACAAGCCCTTTGTAGAGGGAGAGAGAAAGTGAGAAAAATAGAAGATAGACAGAAAGAGAAAGAGAGGGAAAAAACCCCCAATTCTTTCTTAAAAATACCTACACAAAATACATACGTAAAAATACATACACAATTCACAATTGGTCTTACCTTTGTCTATCTCTAAGAACCTCAGCTGGGAACAGACCAACTTCTGATAAAGAAACAGAGGTGTTTCCAGGAGTGTCTAGGAGTCGGTAACAATGGACCGATAGAGCTCATATTCCTCCCTTTCCAGTCCTGGTAACCTCTGCTCAGTCATCCAGTGGTAGTTCCAGTGAGACCTGCCCGACTACGCCAATGAAAAAGTTCACTTAAAAGATAGACAAAGTACAAATTCTTAAGACCATACAAAGCTTTAATTTAACGTCTGACGGGTGTGGACTGAGAGACTCAGAGGCAACAGTTTCTCACGTCTGAATCTCCAGCAGCACACACAAAGACATACCAGAAAACGCGAGTTTATATACGTGCAGAAATCAAATCAAATGCATGATGTAATGTACAAAAACCATCATCCACCTCCAAATATGGAGTTGTTTTTCACTCTTTGCCAAAAGCCAGTCACCCCAATGGAATCCTCTGGGCCCCTTCTTATCTGATTAACCTCTTCAACTTACATAAAAAACCTTACAAGAGAGCTGCAAACTTTTCACCTTAAGTTAAAAAAACCCTTGTCACAATGGAAGTTGTCCAAATCCCATCATGCATTACATAGAAACATAGAAATTAGGTGCAGGAGTAGGCCATTCGGCCCTTCGAGCCTGCACCGCCATTCAATATGATCATGGCTGATCATCCAACTCAGTATCCCGTACCTGCCTTCTCTCCATACCCTCTGATCCCCTTAGCCACAAGGGCCACATCTAACTCCCTCTTAAATATAGCCAATGAACTGGTCTCGACTACCCTCTGTGGCAGAGAGTTCCAGAGATTCACCACTCTCTGTGTGAAAAAAGTTCTTCTCATCTCAGTTTTAAAGGATTTCCCCCTTATCCTTAAGCTGTGACCCCTTGTCCTGGACTTCCCCAACATCGGGAGCAATCTTCCTGCATCTAGCCTGTCCAACCCCTTAAGAATTTTGTAAGTTTCTATAAGATCCCCTCTCAATCTCCTAAATTCTAGAGAGTATAAACCAAGTCTATCCAGTCTTTCTTCATAAGACAGTCCTGACATCCCAGGAATCAGTCTGGTGAACCTTCTCTGCACTCCCTCTATGGCAATAATGTCCTTCCTCAGATTTGGAGACCAAAACTGTACGCAATACTCCAGGTGTGGTCTCACCAAGACCCTGTACAACTGCAGTAGAACCTCCCTGCTCCTATACTCAAATCCTTTTGCTATGAAAGCTAACATACCATTCGCTTTCTTCACTGCCTGCTGCACCTGCATGCCCACTTTCAATGACTGGTGTACCATGACACCCAGGTCTCGCTGCATCTCCCCTTTTCCTAGTCGGCCACCATTTAGATAATAGTCTGCTTTCCTGTTTTTGCCACCAAAATGGATAACCTCACATTTATCCACATTATACTGCATCTGCCAAACATTTGCCCACTCACCCAGCCTATCCAAGTCACCTTGCAGTCTCCTAGCATCCTGCTCACAGCTAACACTGCCCCCCAGCTTAGTGTCATCCGCAAACTTGGAGATATTGCCTTCAATTCCCTCATCCAGATCATTAATATATATTGTAAATAGCTGGGGTCCCAGCACTGAGCCTTGCGGTACCCCACTAGTCACTGCCTGCCATTGTGAAAAGGACCCGTTTACTCCTACTCTTTGCTTCCTGTTTGCCAGCCAGTTCTCTATCCACATCAATACTGAACCCCCAATGCCGTGTGCTTTAAGTTTGTATACTAATCTCTTATGTGGGACCTTGTCGAAAGCCTTCTGGAAGTCCAGATACACCACATCCACTGGTTCTCCCCTATCCACACTACTAGTTACATCCTCGAAAAATTCTATAAGATTCGTCAGACATGATTTACCTTTTGTAAATCCATGCTGACTTTGTCCAATGATTTCATCACTTTCCAAATGTGCTGCTATCCCATCTTTTATAACTGACTCTAGCAGTTGGCCTTTTACAACAGGAAAGCTTAAATATGACAACAATCAATTAATAACTAACACTTTCAGTAGTTACCCAGAGGAAAGTACTGGCAATTTATTGTGAAATAGAATCCTAAAATAACTAACTTAATTACACAAAAGATCCTTGACACACAAATTAGTACAAACTTGGGGATTTAATTTTGTCGTTGATTTCTGATAAATGCCTGTGCTGCCAGCACAGGATAACCTTCAAAACATCCATCTTCTGAAATCTGTTACGTAAAGAAAAAAAATAGAAATTTGCACACTCCACCATTCATTAGGATCACACCTGATTTTTACCATAAAGCTACCTTACAGCACTAACCCCACATCTTTTGAATCTCCTTGTATCCAAAAAAATTCTATTGATCCCTCATGATTAGAATAGTTTATTATTGTCACGCATACTGTGGTACAGATAAAGCTTTTGTTTGTGTGTTATCCAGTTAAATCTAGTATTTTTCACGATATTAAAACCATTATGGCTTTATCTATCAGCTATCTTACCTTTGAGACTAAGAGGAAGTTTATCAGGACTATATGAATACTTGACAACCTGCAGCTTTTAATGACATTACTTCTGGGTGATTAGCATTACTTCTCCTTTGCAATACCCAGTTTACTCTTATATCTGGAGTGTTACTTGTATCCACTGTAGCAAAGACGAATGCAAATTATCTGTTCAATTCATCTATCATGTTTGTTTTACTTCATTTGGTGCTCACCTAATTTTTCTTTTTTAATTATCTGTAGAATTATGTTTTTATTAACTGGCTTCATATTGATCACTTTTCCTTTTTGTTTTTAATCTATTCTGTTTTATCTGACTGATCGCGTCCCTTTTGCACAATTACATGTTAAATTTTATTTTATTAATAACGTTTGTTAATCTACCACAGTTGGTGGATATTCCCTTTGGAAACATATTAATTGAAATGTGTCTATGTTGTGTATTCTGAAATATCCTCAGATTTCTGCCACTCCATCTTGATTAAACTAATGTTGCTTTAGTTAGCTCTACTTCATTCTTGAAGTGAGTAAATTGCAGCGAATTCTGGACGCAACCCAGACCATCACACAAACCAACCTCCCTTCCATTAATTCCATTTATACCTCACACTGCCTTGACAACACCAGCAGCATAATCAAGGATGAGTTGCATCCTGGCCACTCCCTCTTCTCCCCTCTCCCATCAGGCAAATGTTATAGAGGTGTGAAAACGCAAACCTCCAAATTCAGGGACAGTATTGTCCCAACTGTTATCAGGCAGTTGAACCATCCTACCGCAATTAGAGAGCAGTCCTAAACCACTATCTACCTCATCGGGGACCTTCAGACTATCTTCGATTCGACTTTACTGGCTTTACCTTGCACTGAATGTTATTCCCTTATCATGTATCTGTACATTGTGAATAGCTTGATAGTAATCATGTATTGTCTTTCCGCTGTCTGGTTAGCACGCAACAAAAGCTTTTCACTGTACCTCGGTACACATTATAATAAACTAAAACTGAACTGAGTATAACATTCAATTATAGGGTACATTCATAATTGTCATTAATACTATCTTATTGAAAAATACCAGGTCAAGTTGGCTGCAGAATTTGCTGTTCAAAGAAACTATCCTGAGAACACTGAGCACCGGATTTAAGCTAAATTTCCAATTTTTTTTTCCTACCCCTTCCTCCACTCCATAAAGATTTAAAATGCACCATTATTTCATACTGTTAGCATAATGTACACTGCTCCCTCAAGTGGCTTCTTGTCTACTTCCCCACCCCCCTCCCAACTGTGCTAAGACCATTGTTTGTTGAGTGCCACCTCTCCATGTTTTTCCTTTTCCTTGCTACCTTGCCTTCCTAAATTTCATATTGCAGTCTTGGTCATTATTGAAACAATAGTTCAGCATGACATAGATCATCAACGTTTGGTTCTTTGGTTTTGAACTTGCATGCAGAATCTTTAGTCTTGACTTTTTTTAAACACGTAATCTTCTACCCATATTTGATTAACTCTATTGCATCCTGTCAATTTATAATTTTTCATACTACTTCTCTCGAATTCTATTCTTAGAGATCACATCTTCCAAACTTTGATCCTCTGCTCCAACTGTATATTTTAGTCTGTTCTACTTCCTCAGAATATGCAAGAACACTAGTACATGTGTGGCTGTCTTTAAGAGTAATCCCAGAACCTTATTTTTATGAAGGTGATACTTATAAATTCTTGGCACTAAATACATAACCTAACAGGAACATTGAGCTCCATTTCTGAATTAAAAAAAAAACAATTTTCGCCTGTGAGCATCATTGCTCTAGGTGTCAGCTGCTCTACATCGGTGAGATCAAGCGTAGGCTTGACGATTGCTTTGCCCAACACCTTCACTCAGTTCGCAATAACCAACCTGATTTCCCAGTGGCTCAGCACTTCATCTCCCCCTCCCATTCCGAATCCGACCTTTCTGTCCTGGGCCTCCTCCAGGGCCAGAGTGAGTCCCACCGTAAATTGGAGGAGCAGCACCTCATATTTGGCTTGGGTAGTTTACACCCCAGCGGTATGAACATTGACCTCCAATTTCAGGTAGTCCTTGCTTTCTCCCTCTTTCCCCTCCCCAGCTCTCCCACAGCCCACTGTCTCCGCCTCTTCCTTTCTTCTTCCCGCCTCCACCACCCCCACATCAGTCTGAAGAAGGGTCTCGACCCGAAACGTCACCTCTTCCTTCGCTCCATAGATGCTGCCTCACCCGCTGAGTTTTTATCTACCTTCGATTTTTCCAGCATCTGCAGTTCCTTCTTAAACATTGCCAAGGCCAATGTTTATTTCCCCTTGTTTTAATCTAGCAGGTAATGCTGAGCAGCTCCTCTGAAATATGGTGAAGGTCTTCCATAATGTTGTTGGATAGGGAGTGCTGGCTTTGGACCTTTTGAGTACTGAAGGGAGACCTACACCTGGCAGGGGGTGGGTGGTAAAGTGGTTGGTAGGTACACTCAAAGTTGTTCTGATATATGCCACTTTATAGATGGCACTGATGTGGAAGAAATTATTAGTTATGATGCTGAATGGGGTTCCAATTGAAAGGGTTGAATTTTCCTGGATGGTGTTGAGCGTTGAAATTACGTTCATCCGGTGATGTGGAGGATGTGCCACCATAGTTATTTTGGCCATAAAATGATAAAAATACTTTGAATGATAGGATCTCAGGCCATTTCCTGCCAAATTCTCATTGCCCATATATATCAGTGAAATTCCTCACTTCCAATTTGTGGGTTATTGGTGAAACAGGTGTAGCTGGTTAAGGCTGAAAATTCTGTCCTGAAGATATGCTGAAGCACCATCTTAGGACAAGAATTATTCATCTTCAACTGGAACACTTTTCTATGTGCAAATGATCACCCCAACCATTGGGTTATTGTTCCCATTTGTTTACAGACAAGAAATACTGACCTTGAAATCAAGGCAGTATTTGATTGAGTATTGCCCCAGATTATGAGAACACCAAATATCTGAAGCAGAATTCTACCTATACAAATGATGCACTACACATTGTCTGTACTATAGAGAAACAAAGATCTAATTTCTATAAGAGTAGTAAAATTAATATCTACTTTTCTATCAAAGGTCATTAACTTTGAATAAGAGGTAAACACAATAACCCTCAATGATTTTTGTTTACTTAGCTAACACTTCCCAATTCTGAGCAAGTTTAGTTCTGACAAGCAGAAAATAATAGTTGTGATAGTGTACTGAACAATTTGTTGTGAAGTAAATGCTTGTTTACAGTAAGTGGTAACATATCAAGTCTTTTAAATTTTCAGTATTCGAACATCAACAAACAGCCAGGTTAATAAACTCACTCTAACAAGTGACGAATCTACACTTATAGAAGAAGGAATTGCTCGAAGTGACAGCTCACTGGACGATAACAACGATGCACATCGTGCAGAAGATAATGAAAAAGATGGCGTCACCTACAGCTACTCCTTCTTTCATTTTATGCTGTTTTTAGCTTCCCTTTACATTATGATGACATTAACCAACTGGTATAGGTACATAAATATTTAAAATCAAAACATTTAATTTGCTGTTGATAATCTTACAAAGTATTACATTTCAATCTGCTACTGCTTCTTCTGTGGGGGGAAATAAAATGAGTAGTATGTTTACGTACTGACAATTAGTCAAAAGATAAAACTTCAATATTTAAGGTATCTTTATGCATCAGAATTAATTGTATATTGTAGCTTCACTGACACATGATAAATTTGTACTTGGATATTTTTAAGTTTAATAGCAAAGTTAAAGCAAAAATTTTGTGATTTGAGGAGGGAGGTGAATATTCACTTTAAAGGTGTATAATAGATTTTGGTTCCTAGCTCACACAAAATTTGGTACTGCAGTTGGAAATCCACTTTAACCCCAGCATGAGCTATGAACATAATACAGTGATTTTCTGCACAGTATCCTATTGCAGGAGGCAGTGATCTTGTAAAGAGCAGTTAGAAAATTACTGTATGAAAAGTGACCTGGCTAAAATAGTCAAGGAATAGTGCATCAGTTATGAAACACAGTAAGGACAAAAGGAAAATACCAATCAGGGTATATAGCTGAATATGAAGAATACCCATGTCTGTTAATTTGATCACATTTTGCATAATCAGCGCATGAATGATAATTGTTATTTCTTCCTTTCAGCCCTGATTCATCTTATGAAATGACCAGTAGGTGGCCATCAGTTTGGGTGAAGATTTCTTCCAGCTGGATTTGCATCATACTCTATGGGTGGACACTGGCCGCACCACTTGTTTTGACAACTCGTGAATTTGATTGAAGAGCCAGTATTTAAAAAGCATGTGGTTTGCTGTTGCAATACCTAGCTTGACTTGTGACTAAATTAAAAAGCAGTATTTGAAGATCAGTGTGTAATTATACACATGGGTGTTATGACATGGTAAATTTTAATTTATTGCATGGCTAATACCTCAGCTTTATAATGTTTAACAGATTAAATGGATAAACGTGCTGATAATTAGAATGAATGCAAACATCAAATGTGTTACATTAATAGAGATGGTAAATGTCAGTGATCGCCGATTAAAGTATTGTGCATATTCAATAAGACAAAGTAGCTTTTACTTGCTTTTGTGTCTTTAAATATGTAACTGATTTGTATACATTTTGTTTGGTGACAAGCGTAAAGCTAGTCATATGTATGTTTTAGATTAGTTTTCAAAATTTGATTTGGAATTTGCACTTATTGTTTTCAAGAATTTAAGGATGCATATGATCAAATGTTAACTTGAGAGGTGGATCAGTTTTGCTAACATTGTGTCTGGCCTTGCTTTAGCAGATTTAGTTTGGCCATTGAAAACTAGAAGTGATTGTGAAAATAGTTATGGATGTTATTGTAAACATTAAATTTAGATATGCGTGCCTCCTGTCTATGAGCATGGTGTTGATATACAGTGCCCTCCATAATGTTTGGGACAAAGTTCCATCATTTATTTATTTGCCTCTGTACTCCACAATTTGAGATTTGTAATAGAAAAAATCACATATAGTTAAAGTGCACATTGTCAGAATTTAATAAAGGCCATTTTTATCCATTTCGGTTTTGCCATGTAGAAATTACAGCAGTTCTCCCCCATTTCAGGGCACCATGTTTGGGACACAGCAATGTCAATGTAAATGAAAGTAGTCATGTTTAGTATTTTGTTCAAAAGGGAACTGCAGATGCTGGAATAAATACAATGTTTAGTATTTTGTTGCATGTCGTGGTTATCCCTCGAGGTCCAGGATGATGGTCTATGTTCTGTTGTTTTTATAGACTTGGGTGGCTTACGAGTCCAATCCTGGCTTTGAAAGTTCTTCGGCATTCAGGACGGGAAATTCCAGATGGCAGATCGGGCTTAGGTTGTTACTGCCTCTCTTTCCGTTTTCTTCTCTTTTCTTCTAATTCTGCGCATCAGTTGGCTTCGAAGGTCGCTGTTCCTTCTTGGATGATGGTTCGCCAGAATTTCCTGTCCTTGGCATTGGTTTCCCAATTGTCGATGTCGATTTCACATTTCTTCATACTGGCTTTTAAGGTGTCTTTGAATCTCTTCTTTTGTTTGCCTCTTTTACAAATGAGGCGGTTTGATGTAGAAGATCTTCAAAGTGCTCCCTCCATCTGGAATTGATGTAGCAGAGTGGATTCTAAATAGGGCTGCTCAGACATGAATACCGCTACCAAACAACTTTCCTGTTTCTGTCCAAAGTTGAGTGATTGAATCAAGTATTCACTGCTTCCGTGCCGGTTCGTGCTAGGAGCTTCCAGCCATCACGTGGCCTGCTCCCTTCCCCGACCGCCAAAAGTCTTCAGAAGTTTTATGCTGCTCACGGAACGAAGACACCTGTGTGTGTGTTTGTTTAACATGTATTTGATGTTTCTCTCCAAGAATCAATCAATCACAAATCAACTAATTCCAATGGCAAGGGAGCCAAGACGAATGGGGCTGATAGACCTGTTACAGCCTTCATTCGCCTTCACAGCTGTTGAGTTCAAGATAACTGTCCGCCTGGTCCGCCGTTGAGGTCTTGTAGGTTGGATCGTTTAGTCTGGACCCTCATCCTTGAACTTACTGCCACGGCATTGCTTTCGGAATGATGGGGGCACACAAGCCTCTTCACCATGACATGGTGAATTGAATTGAATTGAATTCTTTATTTGTCATTCAGACCTTTCGGTCTGAACGAAATGCCGTTGCCTGCAGCCATACATGTAACAATAACAACACACAATAAACACAAATTAACATCCACCACAGTGAGTTCACCAAGCACCTCCTCACTGTGATGGAGGCAAAAGTCTTAGAGTTACTGTCTCTTCCCTCCTCTTCTCCCTCTGCGCCGAGGCGATACCCCACCGGGCGAGTCAGTCCCGCGGTTCAAGCTCCGCGGCCCGGGGGTGGTCGAAGCTGCCGCCCTCCAGTCCAGCGGACGCAGCTGTTGCAACGGGTGCTCCGGAAAACAGGCACCATCCTGTGACCTGCGAGCTCCCGACATTGTCATCCACTGGCCCGCGGCCGAGCCCCGGATCCAGGTCGCCGCCGCCGGAGCACCGTCTCCGCCCCGCACCGGGCCGCCCACACGGCAGCGTCTCAGCCCCGCACCGGGCTGCCCCCACGGGAGCGCCTTCCAGCCGGGTGCCGGTCCGCCCTCACCGGAGCGCCTTCCAGCCGGTAGCCAGGCCACCCACACGGCAGCGTCTCAGCCCCGCACCGGGCTGCCCCCACGGGAGCGCCTTCCAGCCGGTAGCTGTGCCGCCCGCACGGGAGTGTCTCAGCCCCGCGCCGTCCGCCCTCACCGGAGTGCCGAGTCGTGCCGCTACCCGGCGTCGCCACAGCTCGAAGACGGCCAGCCTCGCGTTGGTGAGTCCTGGCTGGCTCTACCTCCGGACCCTCGAGGTCGGTCGCAGGTTGGAGGCCGCCAGCTCCGCCATTAGGCCTCAGCGCAGACGGGGGAAGAGAAGGGGGATACGACAAAAAAGTCGCATTCCCCCGAAGGGAGACAGAAAGCCCTGTTTCACCCTCCCCCCACACACATACCACCACCTAATAACCAAAAAAATTACTAAACTAGACAAAAAAAACAACACAAAAAAGTAAAAACAGACAGACTGCAGGCGAGCCGCAGCCGTATCACAGCGCCGCCACTAGGATCATCTATCTAGCCACTAGGTAAACTATCTGAAGAGGATGTTGTTGCATATCCATTGCATGCAATGACTGCTTGAAGTCTGCGATTCATAGACATCACCAGTTGCTGGGTGGCTTCTCTGGTGATGCTCTGCCAGGCCTGTATTGCAGCCATCTTTAGCTTATGCTTGTTTTGGGTGATAGTCCCCTTCAGTTTTCTCTTCAACATATAAAAGGTATGCTCAATTTAGCAATGTTACAACATTTTGAGATTTAAAAAATCAAGTCTGCAATTTATCCCATCAGATAAAGCATAAAAATAAGTTTAATTTGACACCTAATTCACTTTCATATCTTCAGTATTAAAAAGGTTATGGCCATTTTCATACTCGGAAATTAGCACCTTGTTCCCTATTGCTTTTCCATTGACTTAACTCAAAAGCTGTGATCAAGGACAGGCAAAAGCCCATAACTTTCTTAAAAGTTAAGAGAACTGAAAGAAAATTTCAGTTATTGTAGATTGAAGCATTCTGAAACAATCTTACTTGGATGACCTGAAATTAAAGCATATAATTAGTTAGCTACCTAATTGTAGCTAATTACAACATTCAATTACTAGATCTAAACATCTATCCATTTCTTAAGAAAAGGTTAACATTTTTAAATAGCTTAAGTGTCCAAATAACATTCACACAAGAATTCACAATATAACATGATTTTTAAATCTCATTGTCATGAATTTATAGACCAAATGGAAGGAATTTAGTGATTAATTCCCGTAACTTAATGGCCATTTAAATCATCTTGCGAGTGGGAATTTGTGGAACGCGCTTGATTGGAACGTTGCGGTTGCAGTGAATTTGAACCCCATATCGGCAGGAAAAATACTGTGGGTTTGTATATTTACATAATCACATTTTCGCAACGTGAAAGTTTGTTTAAAGGCATCCTAAGCACGTTTATATGTAAAAATAAATGGCGTACCTTGCTTTGTCCCGTACATGAGATCCGTCCAGTTGTCGGCATTGACGGCTTTAGAAGTAGATTTTAATTTTTTTTTTTAAATATTTTTTTATTAAAGGTAATCAATTACAATGCTTCAAACAACTTTATATCAAATTAATTCAATTTGCATTAAGTAAAACACTAATAATACTTATCTACTATTTTTTTTTAGAAATAATGATAGAAAAAGAATAGAACAGTTATAAATCATTAAGAAAGTGATTAAATAATAAATTGATTATATATAAGAAAGAAAAGAGAAACGAAAAAAAAAAAAAAAAAAAAATTAAAAACCACAATATGTATTGTTAATAACACTACTACAAGTGATAGTATCAATAAAGACATATATGTTAATTCCAATATAAAAATGAATTATTCTCACCAAATCCCGCAGGGTACACGCCGAGTAGATTTTAATTTTACTCCTATTAAATTATCCAGCACTAATTTTAATAAACTTGATATAACGGCAGTCAGAGCGATTTTTCTTCAGCAACTAAACAGCCTGACAAAGATCGATTTGAGGCTAGAGAAAAACGGCATTTTAAACCCGTCCCCCTCTCAAAGGCTCCAAAGTCTCGCACACGGCCAGTGACAGAACTGCAGCGCCGCTGAAGGTAAATTTTGTAACATGTCTACTCAATTGGGTTCAGATCGGGCGATTGACATGGACACTCAAGAATTGACCATTTTTTAGCTTTGAAAAACTCGTTTCTTTAGCAGTATGTTTGGGATCATCGTCTTGGTGTAGAATGAACTGCCGGCCAAAGAATTTTGAGGCATTGATTGAATTTGAGCAGATAGGATGTGTCTAGACACTTCAGAATTCATTATGCTACCATCAGCAAGCAGTTGCATCATCAATGAAAATATGTGAGCCAGTACCTTCAGCAGCCATACATGTGCAGTCTATAACACCCCGTTTCACAGATGTGGTATGCTTTGGATCTTGGGCAGTTCCTCTCTCCTCCATACTTTGCTTTTGCCATCACTGTAACCATACTATTTTTGCAGCTGACCTGTGGTTTGCATCTTGCAGTGTAGCCTCTATTTCTGCTCGTGGTCTTCTGCTGGACAGATGTTTGGGGATTCGTTTTTATTATAGAGAAAATTCTTCTGTCATCAGCTGTGGAGGTCTTCCTTTGCCTGCCCGTCCCTTTGTGATTAGTCAGCTCACCAATGCACTCTTCTTAATAATGTTCCAAATAGTTGATTTTGGTTAGCCTGAGGTTTGGCTGATGTCTCTTAACAGTTTTATTGTTTCTCAGTCTCAAAATGGCTTCTTTCGACTTTCATTGGCAAAACTTTGGTCCTCATGTTGATAAACAACAATAGCTTTTTCCAAATATGATGGAAAGACTGGAGGAAAGATTAGGTGCTGAGAGCTCTCTTATACCTGCATTAAGGAGGCAATTAAAAACACTTGTGAAGCCATGTGTCCCAAACATTATGGTGCCCTGAAATACGGGGGGGGGGGGGGGGGGAGAGAAGAGACTATGTATGAACACTGCTGTAATTTCTACATGGTGAAACCAAATTGTATAAAAATGGCGTTTATTAAAATCTTAACGTGATTTTTTTTCTATTACAAGTCTCAAATTGTGGAGTACAGAGGCAAATAAATAAATGGGTCCTTGTCCCAAATATTATGGAGGGCACTGTGAATTTGATGTTAATTTTAAATTTCAGCCTGAGATACCAAATGGAATTGCACTTCAAAGACTTTGTGTAAATTGAAATTAAACAATCTTTTAGATGCAAAGCAGTAACTTTATTGATGGTAAGAATAAGTTTTCAATTGATGCTCTCAGTCCAAGATCAGTATTGATCAAGACTATGCAAATCTAAACCTAATCTGTTAAAAATACAGTAAACCCTTGGATTTACAGATGTATATAATGGATTTTGGTTATAGTAAACTGAGGCGTCTATTCGTGGTGTCATTTGACAAGTGGCGCACAGCACAATGAAAAAGTGGCGGCAGGGAGAGAGCAAACTAAAACACTCTTGATGAGTGTTGCATGGGATTGCAGCAGTTGCCACAAAGTGAGGTCCTGGGGTGTTGGATGCAGATGCAGTGTGCACCACTGCAGTTTGTGCCTCAGTCGCCTGGTAACAACCCTAGATCCTTGTTGCGACACCCCTAATTCCACCATTTTATCAAATGAACTGGTGCCATGCTTATGGTTGCAGGAGCAGAGAGCAAGCAGCATGAAAGTAACACCAGTACTGGACCAGTCCCCAGAGCACCACATGTGGAGCTGCTGTAGCCTGTGAATTCCTGCTGGTTTATCTTATTTCCTAAGGTTGAACATTAATATTTACGCCACACCTGGTTACAGCAGACAATCAGCAATACAGGGCACCATCTCCTCTCTCTGCACCCCGCTCGCCCTTCCCCAGTAGTCCGTTATTGTGATGGTTTACTGTAAATGGATAATTTAAGACTAATCTGCATGTCACAAAATCTAACTTTGCATTGCTTTAATTTTTGAATGTATCGTTATTAAAATAATCCTCAACCCATGAGTAATATAAATTACTGCAAATAACATAAAACCATACAGCTACTGTAAGCCTAAATTTATAAGAACTTAAATTACAGCAATTCTGCTATCAAATAGCCTAAACATTCAGAAGCCCAGGACTAATTACCAATTGCAAAGTAGTAATTTCTTCAGTATGCAGAATGATCCCAACTCAATGTCACTTATCCCTGTTCTCCAGGGATGCTGCCTCACCTGTTGAGTTACTCCAGCACTTTGTCTTTCTTCTGCAGTAATTGTAATCTTGCCCGCTATTGGACACCTGGATGTTTAATAATAGGCCCAGGCCAGGAGGGTGGATTTAGTGGACCAGTAAGCTGCAATATTGACCCAAATCTTCACATACTAGCTTAACATTCATGTAATGTTAACAGTCTCTGGTATTTTGTGATCTCCAAACCTGTCAATCTGCATTTACAGTACATCTCAGAAACCAAATTCATTGTCACTGGGAGGCAAATACTACAATGCCTGCTGTAAAATCAGGTTAAATAGTACAAAAGGTGGAGTATGTTACCTTAATATTAACATGACTCCATTGAATTAATTTGAATAACCTATGTTCATGTCACATAAGGAAAGGGTTCCGGTACTGACCTCGGAAAATGCATAAGTGTCACTTTTGGAAAAAATATTCTCAAACTTAACCAATAATAACCAAATGTTAAATCCTAGCTGATAGCACAGAGCTGTTTAACCTGGCCTGAGAGCTAGAAATATAACCTAAAATATTTTCTATGTCCAATAAACAGCACACAATATAATCACCACTAAGGTATTGAGACAACTTTAAAACAATGTTATGCTTTGTAATTTAACCAATTAATTCCTATTCTGATTTCCCAACCCCTCCAAATTAAGCGGAAAACAGTATGGAATCTCAAGTTTGTGGTTGTAAGTATTTCTATTCAAGGTGCTAAGGCAATCAGGAATCTGGTTACAGCAGCTGTAATATACCTTCAAGAACAATGCCCAAACCTGAGCTAAACAGTATATCCAGTTCCAATATACAGTACATTTTAAACTTTGGAATGTAGGGTAGTGCTTTTAATAATCCCGCTGGTTTCAGGCGAAAATTTTACACGCTCCAAGTACTGATTTTCCAATTCATATTATCAGTAACAAAAATGTAACAAAAATAAAACAATGCTCAATAATGACACAGCAACAGCACTAAAAAAAAAATCACAAACATAAATATAGTTGCATTTCTGATGGTGGGAGTTATTAAGAATACATGAGACAAAGTATTTTGCATATCAGCAAAAAAAGAGTGCAACATATTTACAAGAATGACAATATAGGACCTGAACTACACAAACCAATCTTACAATATAAATTAAATGTTTTAAGTTATTTTCTAGCTAGATGTACAAATACAAACCCCTAACTTATTGGCTAACTGTCCAGTAAAGAGTTTTCACCATCTAATGTACTTGAAGGTGCCAGTTCACACAAGTAAAACAACGTTTCCTCTGTTGCTTCTTCTTCTGAGAGAGGTTCTAATTTAAAAAGTTGACTTGTCTTTTTTTTCTCCGTTTCTCCTTCTACTAGCTCATTTCTCTGCAGGTGATTGTCATCAAATGTATATTTATGGCCTTGAGCAATGTGTTCCTTTTCCAATATAGCTGAGGTAGTTCCATCCAAAAAAGCCAGAACAGGATACACATTATATTGCATCAACTGCTTACCTGAAAATAAACAATACAATTTATGGTCTTTCAACCTTTCAAAAATAAAACACTCATCATTAGTCTTTGAAAGTTGGCAATAAGCTAAAAACCATACAAATTTTTCTAAACGTGTGCAATTGTTACCAATAATTGGAACTCTTCAAGACTTGCTCAAGATGATACTAAGCAACAGAGGATCCCCCCCCCCCCCCCCCCCCCCAACCGCACATTGGGGGAACAGACCCAACGGGTCTGCACTTGGTCTAGTATAGTATAATTCTGTTCAGAATACTTTCCAGGCTACAAAGGGAGGCACAGTGCTGCTATGAGAGTTAGAATAATTGGCTCCATCTGAGGGCATCAGTTGAGAAACGGAAGAATTTCCATATATGCTAGCTAACGCTACAACGTTCTCAACCACAAAGATCTTCAGAGAGGAGCAGGTTAACCATACTATCTGGACTTCATCAAGAATCCAACCAGCCAAAAACCACTTTTAGGCCAATTGTTTCATAGGGGATCTGACTGCTTGCCACTGGCAGCTGTGCCTAAGTACCAGCCAGTTTCACAGCTGAATGTCCCACCAAGGCAAAGCTGGTCAGACAGCAACTAAGCTTCTCAAATGACCAGACACATCAAGTTAACCTGATTGATAAAGGTTAAGCATGATGTAGTTAAGGCATTCTATGCTGTTCCAATGCCCAGATTAAAGGAGATTACAAAAAACAGAAAATCCACATTTAATTATAACTGCTTTTGGCAAATGAAAATTCTACAACTACTAACCAGTATTAGAAGAATTACTTTCATCCACTTTGGATTCTGTTCCATGAAGGTTGTCTTTAGTTTCTGATACCTAAAATAAATTATTAAAATATATTACATTTAAATAATGGAATCATGATACATGAACACTTAGTTCCAACACCCCATAATCAGCAATCTTTCAAATTATACCCAGAGAGAGTAGTTTGGATATAAAGTTTATAAAATAATCACGGTACTAGAATAATAGCCACTACGTTCTTACACAACACACTTTCTTGACTGAAAATCAATCCAGACATTTATACATGCACATCACAGCAAAATTTGACATGGCTCTACTTTTAAATTGTCCCATTTCCCCAAATTCTCAAAATTCACGATGGTCCCCTTTAAACTCACTGGAGGTCCTGTTTTCCACACTCCCTTTAAACATCTGTACTATTGGGATATTAATTACACTATTGCATACCATATAACCATATAACAATTACAGCACGGAAACAGGCCATCTCGACCCTTCTAGTCTGTGCCGAACACGTATTCTCCCATAGTCCCATATACCTGCGCTCACACCATAACCCTCCATTCCTTTCCCGTCCATATAACTATCCAATTTATTTTTAAATGATAAAAACGAACCTGCCTCCACCACCTTCACTGGAAGCTCATTCCACACAGCCACCACTCTGAGTAAAGAAGTTCCCCCTCATGTTACCCCTAAACTTCTGTCCCTTAATTCTCAAGTCATGTCCCCTTGTTTGAATCTTCCCTACACTCAGTGGGAAAAGCAAATTAAAATACCATATTAAAAAGCAAATGAGAATTATGATGAGATAATAAGTAATATCTAATAGTCTCGAAAATCTGCAAGTCTGGTACCATGGAAATCCAATGTGTGCAAGAATATCAGATACATTGTCTATCAAGGAAAGAGGATGACAAATGGTAAATAACAGCAATAGATGCTTCCAGGCAAAACAGAAAATAATTGTTTCCAAAGTTAACAGACATCATATTCAAAGGCTGACACGAAGATTTGAGGATGAATGTCATATTTCAGCTACTTCCCTTTGGATTCCTATTCTAAAAATTTCACATACAGCTAAAAATTGCTCCTATGCAATGATAAATTGGTGGCTATATTGTTTCTCTATACAAGCAGCTGGTGTTTCCTTGTTTCCAAAATTTCCTGAATAATGTTATTTTTTTAAACAGTGTGATATATTAATAATTTATTTCCTCGTTCCCAAAGAAACTCTTATATGATTAAATTGACTAAATTATTCTTCAGATGCACAAAAGTACAATTTGTCAGGAAGAATGCACTCACCTTGATCATACATTTATAACCATCAGTGTTTTTCAACAAAAATATTCCAGGCCACAGCTATTCCTCCTTCTGATACATGCCAAACATAAAAATTAAGCTCCTGCTCTACTACATTCAGATTAAACAAGTAGTATTTTGTATGTGCTATATCTCTTGTCATATTTCTTATCAAGAGGAAATCTGATGCAAGAGATCAGAAATTCAACCAGAGCGAGTATGAAAAAAATCAGAAGAGGCAAATGAACAATTATGCACCAACTTAAAAACCTCCCGTAGGCAATAATAAAGGCAAGTAAAACCCCAATACTGAATAATTTTCCTTTGTAAACATTATGGCTAAGAAGAGAAATTAAACAAAATATTTCACATACTTTGCTCAACATCAAGGATTTGCAACCACAGATAACAAATTAGAATTAAATTACTGAGCTCAGTGTGGAAATTTCCAAATCAGTAAACACTCATTTTCTGGAGTCTAGAAAAATGAGGGATGACTATTCAAATACATAAAATCCTAAGGGGAATTGATGGTTAGAAGTTGAGATATTTTCACTCATGGAAGAGTCTTAATGTGGAAATAATTACAAAGGGCCATTCATATAGCACCAAGGCATGTAGAAATGTATTCTCAGAGGATTGTGAATCTCTGGAATTCTCTGCCCTAGCAGGTAATGGAAGCTGGATCATGAGAAGTATTTAAAGTGGGATTACCATTTGATACATCAAGGAATAAGAGGATATGAAGAAATGGCATCATAGGAGTTGAAGCCAGCACAGATCAGCCATGATCATATTAAATGGTGTGGCAGGTTTGAAGGGTGTCGGCCTGTTCCTGCTATTTTGAAGAAATGTCCCAACTCGAAACGTCACCCATCCTTTTTCTCCAGAGATGCTGCATGACCCTATGAGTTACTTTACTTTGTGTCTATCCTTCTCTTTACTTGTGTTCTTGTAGTATTACATCCAAAGAAATTCTGGTCATGGTATGCAACTTATAAAATATGTTTTTCTTGGAAGGGCAGGTGATGAGTTGAGAAATAAAAAGATGACTGGAATTAGACGAGCAAATATGCCGGAAGATTGCAGGCTGCTGCAAGACTAATCGTGTCATGATAGGATAACTTTCCCAATGTAGGCTGGGACTGCATTTGTGCCATGGGATTAGATGTGGTGGGGTGGAGAGGAATGGCAGGGTGGGGGGGGGGGAGAGAAAGAAAGAGAGGGGTGGGGAAAGAAGGGGGAGGATTGATTTTTATCTAAAATTGGGGAATTCAATGTTCATACTGTTGGGTTGAAAGTGACCTAGGTGGAATACGAGGAATGGTTCCTCCAGTTTGCATGTGGCCTCGCTCTGGCAATGGAGGCAGTCAAGACAGCAAGATCAGTATGAGAATGGGATGAGGAGTTAAAATGGTCTACAACTCGGAGATCCAGCAGGTCTAGGTGGACTAATCCCAAGAGTGTGACAAAACAGTCACCGCTTGGTCTTGAGTAGTTCCCCAAGTCCTCACCTTTCACCTCACCAGTCTCCGCATTTAACACACCAACCCCCGACCTGCTGTCACTTCCAATGTGATCCTACCATCAGTCGCATTTTTGCATCCTCCCGCCCCTTTTCGCCTTCCGCAGAGACTGCTCCTTCATTCACTCATCCCTTCAACCTAAATCCTCCCACTAACCCGCCCCCTCCCTTTCCCCAGGTGCCTTCCCCTGCAGGAGAAGTAACACCTGTCCCTATAAGGCCTCCCTCATCTCCATCCATTGGCACATTTATGGAATGTTACTAATTCATAACAGCTCCTGCAAACATACTACCAGACAAAGTGAATACCAGCTAAACAAATTACATGCCTTAAACATTAAAAACACATAAAATTAAAAACTAAGGTCTAGTAGAATAGAATGCCTTTTATTGTCATTCAAACAGCTTGGTTTGAATGAAATTGGATTTCTAGTCTTAACATTACAAAAAAAAAACAAGACCCACACTTAACACAATTTACACAAACATACATCACAGTGAATCTCCAACACCTCCTCACTGTGAAGGAAGGCAAAAGTTTAATCTCTTCCCTTTGTTCTTCTCCCGCAGTCCAACTGCAACGTCGAGGCTGGGGCTCCCGATGTTAAAGCCCCCGGCGGGCGATGGTAAGTCCGAAGAGCGGCATCCCACTTGGGACCTGCGAGCTCCCAATGTTCCTATCCACCGGGCCTGCGCCTCAGAAGCTCCAAAGTCGGGTTGCAGCCGCGCGCCAGCACAGCTCTCCCTGCTCTGAAGTCGGCCAGCTCCGTGATGGCGAGTCTGCAGACTCCGCGACTGGAGCCCTCAGGTTAGTTCCGGACGGAGGCCGCCGCCGACTCCACGATGTTAGGCCCAACGACATCGGAGACCCGACGGAAAAAGTCGGGTCCCCGTACAGGGAAGAGATTAAACGGTTTCCCCCACCCCCACATATACACAGCTAAAAAATAATAAAAACTAGAATCCACACATACATTTAACGAGACAAAAAAATGTTTTAAAGCCAGACGGACTGCAGTGGAGCCGCTGCCGTTAGGCGCCGCCACATCATAGTTTTATCTCATGTAGTCAATTACCGTCTGGCACAAGTGAAAATTTCAGTTTACGTTGGATTCAAATTCAAAAACCAAATTACAAGATGGGTACTTACAGCTGATAAAATATCTGGATCCACGTTGAACTGTTTTCCTGATAACGTGGCCTGAAAATCTTCTAAACTACAGTCAATACTGTCCAAATAATCCATAAGTTCTACCCTGCAAAGCAAGTGATTATTTAATACTCATTAAAGTTAATATTCAAGTTCATGGAAGTTTTCTAACAAGGACCATGTCTATGATGTTACCCATGGCAGAATCAGTGAATCTCACGACTTAATCAAAAAACACAACAAAAAAAACATGGATTCAAACATGCATGCATTATTTCTTGGAAAGTGTACTCATGAAACAATTTAAAGTTAGTTGCGTGCTATTCCGCTATTGGTGTAGGTCGCTATTAGAATACATAAAGACTAATGTATAATTTCCAAGAGTATATCAAAAACACTTTACAATCCACAAATTTGTGCAAATATTTAAGCAAATACAGCAACCAGTAACCACAAGCAAGATGTTAACATACAGTGAACACCCAGAAGGTATTTTTTTTAATATTGCTAAGACACTACAAAAACTAGTATGATATAAAAATTCATGCATAACACTCACTTGCCAAGAAGATTTATGTTCTGTGATATAACTGCACTCTCTTTCAAAATGGAGTCCATCATGGATATAGGATCTTCAGAACTTATGGATGATTCAGTATTTGTTAGTTCATTGTCATGTATCATAGTGTTCACAACATGGTCAGTACTGCATACATCCATTATCTCAGAAGATGGAAGTGGATCGTGATTTTTAGCATTCACTTCATTAAAATAATTATCCTGTTCTACAACTCTGGATAGATCAATAAAAGTAAACAAAATGCAAATTTATCAAATGATTCGTGGAATTTTCAAATCATTTCTAATCCATATATAGATACACAAAAAGAAATTCAAATCCATGAATAGAACTTTTTAAGAATACAAACTCCATCGATAAAATTAAAGGACAGTGTCCAAAATATTTCAAAATCTAAATTTTCCAGAAAAGGGCAACTAATTCTATAATTAAATTAAATCAATTAAAAAGTTCGTTAGTGGATCTCCATAACAATTCCCCTCATTGTATGGCTTTGTTGAGCCAATCCGCACATTGCTACGACATTTTCTCCCCTGTATGCCATTACCAAGCTCTTTTCACTTACAGGATGGTCAAAAACACAACAGCACATCACAGAGCAGTAGCTGCAGATAGACCAAATTCCCTTACTTTTCTAGATAATTTTTGCAGGGTAAGATACCTTGTAACAAAGAAATCTAGACCAGATACAATGGCATCAATAAATTGTGCAAACATATGGCAGGATTCTCAGAAGTACTTTAGTCAAAGTACTACACACAAAGTGACATCTCAGCATATGAATGGACATGATTACCAATACTGAATTGGCCTGCACAATACAAATCCTACCTTAACAAAGGAACACCACAGACCACCTTTTGCACTACCAACAATTTTTTTTCCAATTTAATTTTTTACACTTATGCCCAATTCTTTTGCTATCTTTTTTTATTTTCACTGTCTTGTGGAATTTATGTAGAATTTAAGAATAATTGATGTTTTTGTGTGTAGTCTGGGTCAACGTGTCTCTGATGCTGATGCAAGCAAGATTTTCATTGTACCTGTACCTCACTGCACTTGTATGTGCAAATGACAATAAACTCTACTTGACTTGACAACACCATCCAGTAAAATCGCATCCTTCCTTCAGTGTGGCAACTAGAACTACACAAAACTCACTGGCTGTAGCCCAACATGTGTTTAATAAAGCTGTACCATAACCTCCCTGCTCTATTATATGCCCTTAATTGATGCGGGCAAGTATCCCAATGCCTTCATAACCACCTTATTTAACTGTGCTGCTGCTGCATTCAGGAATACTTAGACAAGGATTGTAAAGTCACTCTTGCAATCTTTACTTTTTACCTCACAAGAGCATGTTGGCCCTGAACTCTCACTGTACTCCTTTTAAAAGGCTCCCACTTGATGGATGGTGTTTGACAGCTGCTCGCAATCTACTTTCAAAAAGTCCTGTCTTATTTTATTGAAATCAGCGTCCCACAATTTAGGATTCTAACTTACATAACATCCTTATCTCTCTCTTCCACTGACATTTCCACCTCTTGCCCAGGTTAATTTTCTGATTAAATCAAGCAGTCCCTTTTCCAGTATGACTATTTATGTAATATGTGGGGCCTGTAGAACCAGCCAGCAACAGTCTGTTTTTTTTTCTAATTCAAAATCAGAAATCAAAGCTGTCAACTCAGTGTGGAGCCACTGGAGACAGGCAAGGTCTTCAAAGAATATTTCTCCTCTGTATTTACTGAGGAGAACGACAGGAGAACAGAGGAACTTGGGCAGTCAATGGAAGTGTCGTGAGAGCAGTCAAAGGTATGGTCGAGGAGATGCTGAAGGTACTATTGTGTATGAAGGTAGACAAATCTCCAGGGCCTCATCAGATACTTACCTTGCCGGAGATGCGATTGTTTTTCAGATCGTATCTCCTTTCACTCTGTGGCCTAACATCATGGAGCTGGTGGCCTTGCTCGAGACTGACTTTGAGCCCCACTGCGAGGCCGTGGATCCCTTGCCTGGGATCGACGCTCCAACCGCGGCCTGCGAATTTCAACATCGAGGAGCTCGCAGGCTCGGGTAGACCGATGTCGGGAATCTCCAAAGTTGCAGGAGGTTCGACCATCCCCGTCCCGAGGTCCGATCGCCCGGCGCCCGGCGTCGACCATCCCCCCCCAATGTGGGAGCTTGATCGCCGCGAAGCGGAGGGCTTGATCGTCGGCTACAGGAGCCAAGATCATCCCGTCAACAGAAGGCTCGAGGCCCCCAAGGACATAGAAGGAAAGAGATTGAACTTTTTTTTCGCCTTCCATCGCAGTGAGGAATGTGGAGGAGTCACTGTGGTGGATGTTTATGTTCAAATGTATTTTGTCTGTTTTGGTGCTATTTACTGGTATGGCTGTATTGCAAATCAAATTCCTCGTATGTTGCAAAAACATACAAAAACAAGAGACTCACGCCTCCCCCACCAAGGCGCTGCCCTCTAGAGCCGATGGTTCGCCGTGACCTTGGGTTGCTATCAAGTGCCGCCACACTACGTAAATATCTGAGGACATTGTGAGACACTAGAGAGGAAATTGCAGGAGCATTGGTTGAAATTTACGAGTCTAGGACCAGAGGTCATAGCCTCAGAATTTAAAGGATGCTCTTACAGAAAGGAGGTGAGGAGGAGCTTCTTTAGTCAGAGGGTAGATAATCTGTGGAACTCATTGCCACTGAGGGAGGCCAAGTCAGTGGATATTTTTAAGCCAGAGATAACCAAACTCTGTCAAGGGTTATGGGGACAAAGCAGGAAAATGGTATTAGGAGGCAGAGATCAGGCATGATTGAATGGTGGGGTAGATTCGATAGGCTGAATGGCCTAATTCTACTCCTAGAACTTGTGACGGTGAAATTTACGTGTCATCTTTAAATACAGGAGAGGTGCTGGAAGACTGGAGGTGGCAAATGTTGGGCCTTTATTCAAGATGGGCTGCAGGGAAAATGCTGAGAACTATAGATCAATGAGCTTAACATCTGTTGTTGGAACGTTACTAGAGAATATTCTGAGGAATAGGATATACAGGCATTTGGATAGACATGGGCTGATTAGGGATAGTCAGCATGGTTTTGTATGTGGGAGGTCGTGTTTCACAAAGATGTGACTAAAAAAGGGCGACGAGGACAGGGCTGGAGATGTTGTATACATGGATTTCAGTAAGGCATTCAACAAGGTTCCGCATGGTAGGCTGCTGTGGAAGGTTAGATAGCATGGGATCCAGTGAGAGGTAGCTGAATGTGGTATTAGAAGGTCGCTTCTCGGACTGGAAGCCTGTGACTAGTGGTGTGCCTCAGGGTTTGGTGCAGGGCTCGTCACTGTTTTGGATGAGAACATACATTGCAAGATTAGCAAGTTTACAGATAGTGAAGATGGTTGTGAAAAATTGCAGCAGGATCTTGATTGATTGGTCAGGTGGGCTGAGGAATGGTTGATGGAATTTAATGCAAAAAAATGGGAGGTGATGCATTTTGGGAGACATGGGCAGGACCTACACAATGAATGGTAGGGCTCTGGGGAGTGTTGGAGAGCAGGGGGATCTAGGAGTGCAGGTGCATGGTTCCTAGAAGGTCGAGTTGTAGGAAGATAGGGTGGTCAAAAAGGCTTTTGGCACATTGGCCGTCATCAGTCAAAGTATTGAGTATAGAAGTTGGGAGGTCATGTTGCAGTTGTATAAGACGTTTGTGAGGCCTCATTTCGAGTATTGTGTGCAATTCAGGGCACCATGTTATAGGAAAGATGTTGTCAAGCTGGAAAGGGTACAGAGAAGATTTACAAGGATGTTGCCTGGGCTAGAGGGTCTGAGCTATAGTGAGAGTCTGAGTAGGCTTGGACTCAATTCCTTGGAGCGCAGGAGGATGAGGAGTGATTGAGGTGTATAAAATCATGAAATAGATTGGCTACATACACAAAGTCCCTTGCCCAGAGTAGTTGAATCGAGGACCATATGACATAGTTAAAGGTGAAGGGGAAAAGATTTAATAGGAATCTGAGGGGTAACTTTTGCACACAATGGGTGGTGGATGTATGAAACAAGCTACCAGAGGAGGTAGTTGAGACTGGGGCTATCCCAATGTTTAAGAAACAGTTAGATAAGTACATGGATAGGACAGGTTTGGGAGGATATGGACCAAACACAGGCAGGTGGGGCGAGTGGAGCTGGGACATTTTGGCCAGTTTCCACACTATCAATCTATGACTAAATTCCACACTTAGAAAAATATAAATCAATCAGAAATTAATCATACTCGTTAGTAGCAAATACAGTTGCTTCATCTTCTTCAGCTTTTTCTGTTGGCTTGTCTGTGATGTCACAAATTACGATATCATCTAAGGTTCTAACACATTGTTTGACACCATTTGGTCCATGCACAGGTACCTACCAAGAAAGATACATTTAAAAAAATTAGTTACAACCTCACATCTGAAAAAGTGAAAAACAAATTAAGAAAGATGCATACTTACATGAGTTGTATCATCCGGTTCTTTTATATGGTGAAAATATTTTGGCTTAGAAGGTCCCGAGGTATTAATCATTATTGGCCTAGAGTTTAAAAACAAGCAAAGTTATGCAATTGTTACTAAACATACTAAAACTTATCGGGCAGCATCTCTGGAGAGAAGGAATGGGTGACGTCTGAAGAAAGTCTGAAGAAGGGCCTAGATGCAAAACGTCACCTATTCCTTCTCTCCAGACATGCTGCCAGTTACTCCAGCTTTTTGTGTCTATCTTCGGTTTAAACCAGTATCTGCAGTTCCTTCTTACACATACTAAAACTTATATTTTTGTCAATCACAAACTTATTGTTACTGGTAATTAGCAAGCTGTACAAGTAAATAACCTCAGTGACAGAAGGCAGAACACAATCCAACAATTGGCAAATTAAAAACCAGAAATAAAAGATTTCTTAGTGTATTATTTTGAGAATTGATTTGAAGAAGTTCAACTTAGACATTTCAAAGCAGGTTAAATATAACATTTTCATACATATTGACACTTTAAAGGAATTAACATTGCACAATGTACAAAATAATGCAGAGTGTGTGATGTAAAAATACTTCTGTAATTTATTGAGGGAAATAAATTCATGAACATTATTAATCTCATCCATTTAAATGCTCAGAAACATAATTTATAGCCTGGGGAAAAATTAACGCTACCATTCCACCAACTATTGTTTACAATGTAAAAATAAATCTTCCAAACGGTGTATTGTATAAAAATATTTACAAACTACATACAATTATGTGGAAAATTGAATGCTTCCAAACTTCTGGGACATGATAGAAATGTAAATTAGACCTTAATGTTAAAAAAAAATTGCAAAATAGACAAGACATACCTTTTCCGCTTCAAAGTAACAATTTGGTTATTCTGCACCAAACTAACGATAAATTTAATAATCTGAAAAAACAGAGAATATAAATAATCATAGTTGAAAATTAAAAATAAAGTTTGAACATAAAATCAACATCTTATCCCTACAGAACGTTAAGGACAAATGTGAATACAACCAGAACCACTGTAATAAGTAAAAGTGTTTATTTATTTTTTACTGGTTTTAGGATTTAGCAGATCTAAATAATAAACACGAAGCAAAGAACTGTTAAAAAATCTCAAATTGCGCAAAAAACCTACAGGTTTACAGATCATCTTTAAGGTAAATATCCCAAGTTGCTTTACAGAGATTCATCAGAAAAGAAAAAGGGTAATGCAGATGATAAAGGATCACTCAGAAAAGAGGATTAGGGAATGCTTTGCTTTCTTTTTGCAAACTAAGCTGCAATTGTGATGCAGAAGGAGTAGGGGATACAGAATGAGACCATTGGGATTGGAAGGGCAGATACATTGAGATATGAATTGGAATTGGTCAATTGAGGCAGAATATTTAATTCTGGTTTTTGAGTTTGTAAAATGTAATGTGGTTCAGACTGAGAAAGCAGCCAATGAGAATTTAACAATTGGTTAGGGAACAGATAGAACAACATAGAAAAGTACAGCACAATAACAGACCCTTCAGCCCACAATGCCTGTGTTGAATATGATGCCAAGACCAACTCTTATCTGCCTGCACAAAATCCATATCCCTCCATGCCCTGCATATCCATATGCCTATTCAAAAGTCTCTTAAATGCCACTATCATATCTGGCTTCAACCACCACCCAGGCACTCACCACCTTATGTAAAAATCCCACACATCTACTTAAAGCTATGCCCTCTATTATTTGATTTTTCTATTCTGGGAAAAAGGTTCTGACTGTCTGTTATTTATGCCCCTCATAATTTTATATTCTTCTATCAGATCTCCTCACAACCTCCGGCACTCTGGAGAAAACAATCCATCTGTCCAACCTCTTCCTGTAGCTAATACTCCCTAATCATTTTGGTAAACCTCCTCTAAACCCTTTCCAAAGTCTCCACATCCTTTCTGAGTGGGGCTACCAGAACTGCAGGCAATACTCCAAATGCAGCCTATAAGTCCTATAACCTTCCTGACTCTTATACTCAATACCCAAATCTATGAAAGCAAGCACACCAGCTACCTTCTTTACTACACACTCTATTTGTTGCCACTTTTGTTGTCACTTTTAGGGAGTTATGAACTTGGACCCCAAGATACCTTTGTACATCAATGCTGTGTAATAATGATTAGTGCAGGAGCCAATGGCTTCAAATCTTCCCAATTGAGTCATAACATACAGCATATTCTGGCTGCAGATAAATCAAGAATGGTTGTTCCAAAGAAATCTTGGCACCACCAATTAATATGTAAATATTAAATATGAAGAGTTCCAGATATGAAGGCAAGAGTGCCAAAGTTGAGATGACGCGGTAGGGGAGGGGTAGGATGCAGAAAGAGCAGGAAAATGAGCCAAAATCCTGAAGATTCTCCAGCTAAATGCTATGAATGATATGGATGAGTAGAGTCGGGGACACCGCTTTCCCATTCAATATAATTAGTGTTCTCTTCTAAGCCAAATTTGAAGAATGCATTGAATTCAGGTAGACAAAAATGCTGGAGAAACTCAGCGAGTGAGGCAGCATCTATGGTGCGAAGGAATAGGTGACGTTTCCCTTGAGTCTGAAGAAAGGTCTCGACCGAAACGTCACTTATTCCTTCGCTCCATAGATGCTGCCTCACCCGCTGAGTTTCTCCAGCATTTTTGTCTACCTTCGATTTTTCCAGCATCAGCAGTTCTTTCTTAAACATTGAATTCAGGAAGTCATACAACAAAAAACAGGAAAGTTTAAGTCAACATCTACGACAGAAGTGAATTCTGAATCATTTAATGCAAATTTTGACTTGATGCTGCTGTGCCGGGGACTCGCAGGAGTCCAGCCAAAAACTAGTCAGACACAAGTTGTGCGCACTAGACGTGTTAATTCCCCTGTAATGCAGCTCCCTACTCCTCACCTGACACAGGCGTTGCCCGGCCTTAAATACCAACTCAGTTACCGACCCCGTGACTCACGCCTCCCCCACCAAGGCGCTGCCCTCTAGAGCCGATGGTTTGCCGTGACCTTGGGTTGCTATCAAGTGCCGCCACACTACGTAAATTTGAAAACCCGATTGCAATCAACAAGTAAAAAGTTATACGAAGGTGAGATAACCTAATTACACAGGATAAATGTTTTAAAGGACTTTTTTTGTTAGACAATGACATTTTATGTTGATTCTGAGTCAAAGGAGAAACATATTACCTGTCTGATTACTTGCTGTTGCTGTGCGTGTTTCTGTCTAAGGTCCACAATCTCTCTCCATAGTGTTTCATTCTCCCTGTCAATAAACAAATAAAAATAAAAGTATGCAGCAAAACAATTTTATGATGTCATAAACTGAACTGGAGATAATGAACTGTTTATGAATCACAATAGCTTGATGCATTACAATTTATGATTGGAACAGGGAGAAGATCAATAGATTTCAGTTCATTTACATAGGGCTTTGAATTCACACCAGAACAGGGCTAAAATATTTAAAGAGTAGCCCCTCTAGACTACTCAAACAATGAATCTCATTGTTATATGATGTGATCCATAACCCTAAGCAACTTCCCTGAACAAAAAAAGCCTCATCCCAGTTTGGAAATTAATAGTTGCAAGCTGAAAAAAACACCTGATACCTACCTTCTTTTGAAACGTACAATGTCTATGAAGACTAAAAATTAGAGCAGGACTTATGTCCCTTTGTTCTAGCCTCAACCACTGGAGAAAATAATTTATGCCGTTTATAAAATAACGCTTTATTCTTCTGTAATACAGCTCCCTACTCCTCACCTGACACGGGCATTGCCCGGCCTTAAATACCAACTGTTACCGACCCTGTGACTCACGTCCATTAATGCCTTGAAAACTCTATCAAATACATCCTTCAATTCCAGGAACGCAACGGAGGTTATACAATCTCATCTTGCAATTTAATCCTTGGAAATTCAGGCATCTTTCTGGCAAATCCATTCAGCATCCTTGGTCTGAATGGTAGCACTCTCACAATGCATGGTTGTGAGCCTCATTCTAAAGTGCTAAAACAACTAGACTAAAGGACTGCTGTACAGTTATAGAAATTATCTATTAAATGAGACTATTCTATTGGCCTTGGATTCATTTCATGAACCCTTAAATCCCTTTGGACCTTCACTGAGACTTTCATCACTTACAAGTACATTAGTCATAGAGTGATACAGTGTGGAAACAGGCCCTTCAGCCCAACTTGCCCACACCGGCTAACAATGTCCTAGCTACACTAGTCCCACTCTATAGTATCTTTGGTCCCACTTGCCTGCGCTTGGTCCATATCTCTCCAAACCTGTCCTATAAAGTCTTCAGACCCCTTCACTTTTTCCATATTTTGTTACAGCCATTTTAAAATGGATTAAATTCTTTTTTTTTAATCATCAATCTACACACAATACCCCAGAATAAAGAAGCGAAAACAGGTGTTTAGAAATTTTTGCAAAGTAATTAAAAATAAATAACTGAAATATCACATTTACATAAGTATTCAGACCCTTTGTTATGACACTCAAAATTGAGCTTAGGTTCATCCTGTTTCCATTGATTATCCCTGAGATGTTTATACAACTTGATTGGAGTCCACCAGTGGTAAATTAAATTGATTGGACATGATTTGGAAAGGCGGACACCTGCCTATATAAGGCCCCACAGTTGACAGTGCATGTCAGAGCAAAAACCAAGCCATGAAGATGAAGGAATTGTCTGTAGACCTCCGAGACAGGATTGTGTCGAGACACAGATCATGGGGATGTATATAAAACAATTTCTGCAGCATTGCAGGTCCCGAAGAGCACAGTGGCCTCCATCATTCTTAAATGGAAGAACTTTGGAACCACCAGGATTCTTCATAGAGCTGGCCGCCCGGCCAAACTGAGCAATCGAGGGAGAAGGGCCTTGGTCAGGGAGGTCACTCTAACAGAGCTCCAGAGTTCCTCTGTGGAGATGGGAGAACCTTCCAGAAGGACAACTATATCTGCAGCACTCCACCAATCAGGCCTTTGTAGAGCGGCCAGACGGAAGCCACTCCTCAATAAAAGGCACATGACAGCTCGTTTGGAGTTTGCCAAAAGGCACCGAAAGGCACTCAGACCATGAGAAACAAGATTCGTCTGATGAAACCAAGATTGAACTGTTTGGCCTGAATGCCAAGCCATGGAGACATCTGGAGGAAACCAAGCACTGCTCATCACCTGGCCAATACCATACATACGGTGAAGCATGGTGGTGGCACCATCATGCTGTGGGGATGTTTTGCGGCGGCAGGAACTGGGAGTCTAGTCAGGATCGAGGGAAACATGAACGGAGCAAAGTACAGAGATCCTTGATGAAAACCTGCTCCAGAGTGTCCTGGACCTCAGACTGGGGCGGAGGTTCAGCTTCCAACAGGACAACGACCCTAAGCACACAGCCAAGACAACGCAGGAGTGGCTTTGTGACAAGTTTGTGAAGGTCCTTGTGTGGCCCAGCCAGAGCCCTGACGAACCCGATCGAACATCTCTGGAGGGACCTGAAAATAGCTGTGCATCGATGCTCCCCATCCAACCTGATAAGAGCATGAGAGGATGTGCAGGGAAGAATGGGAGAAATTACCCAAATACAGGTATGCCAAGCTTGTAGCGTCATACCCAAGAAAACGAGGCTGTAAATGCTGCCAAAGGTGTCTCACCAAAGTACTGAGTAAAGGGTCTGAATACTTATGTAAATGTCATATTTCAGTTATTTCTTTTAATTACTTTGCAAAAATTTCTAAACACCCGTTTTCACTTTTTTATTATGAGGTATTGTGTGTAGATTGATGATATTAAAAAAAAGAATTTAATCCATTTTAGAATAAGGCTGTAACATAACAAAATGTGAAAAAAGTGAAAGGGGTCTGTTTACTTAAAATGTCCATCTTTTATCAGCAAATTTGGTACTGAGAGCATCAGTTATGAGATAAGTAATGTGATTAATTGAAGCCTCCACAACCCGTTATGTTTGATAATCAGAGATTTTGCCTCTTTCTCTTCCACCGTGCAAGCAAATTCTAATTGATTGGCATCCCCTCATCCTTTCAAAAAGTTTCACATTTTATCAGCCGTAAATATTTGGAAAACTATTCTTGTTTCATTTTACACAATTTAAAGTACTCAGTCACTCTGGTTTATAAAAGAAAAATCATGAAAATACATTAATTAGGCAAACTGGTGCATAATAGGTTGGTTACATAGAACAATAGGACAAATTCATTTCACTTGCACTTTATGTGCAATGTGACGAATAAAACTGATTGTTGATTGTTGTTGTTGATAATGCATGGAAACAGGACCTTTGGATTATGTGTGTGCCAAACATGCCAAACTAATTTAATTCCTTCTGCCTGAACATGATCCACATCCCCCCCATAGTCATGTGCCGATATAAAAGCCTTAAATGCGATTATTGTAGCTACTTGGACCACCACCTCTGGATGCATTGCATTCCACACACCTTTCACTTTCTGTGTAAAATACTTGCCCTGCAGATCTTTTTTTAATTGATTGATTGATTGAAAGATACAGCATGGAAACAGACCTTTTGGCGCACCAAATACAAGCTGACCACTGACCATCTGTTTAATGTTATGTTCTATGTTATCCCACTTTCTCATCCACATCCTACATACAAGGGGCATTTAACACAGGCCAATTAACCTATAAACAGCATGTCTTTGTAGTGTGGGAGGAAACCCATACGGTCATGGGGAGAACATGTAAACTCCATACCGACAGCACTCGAGGTCAGGATCAAACCTGGGTCTCTGGCGATGTGAGGCATCTGCCCAACCAGCTGTCTCCCTGTGCCAAAAGTTCTTTAAACTCCCCCCCCTCCCCATCTATGCCTCTCATCATTTTATATACTTCTATCAGGTCTCCCCTCAGCTTCTGATACTCCACAAAACAACAGACCAAACATCCACTCTCCCCTTCCAGTTAATACCCTCTAATCCAGGCAGCATTCTGATTAACCTCTTCAGCACCTTCTCCAAAGCCACCACATCCTTCAAAACAGGATTATGCACAATACTCCAAATGTAGCCTATCAAAAGTCCTTTAGAGCTGCAACATGACTTCCTGACTTTTGTGCTCAATGTCACAACCAATAAAGACATGCATATTATACACCTTCTTTACCACTATCTGCTTGTGTTGCTACTTCAGTGTGCTATGAACCTGGACCCCCCCCCCCCCAAGATCGCACTGTTCACCAGTGTTGTTAGGGGCCCTGTTATTAACTGTATATTATCCCCTTACATATGATCACCCAAAGTACAACACCTCACACTTGCCTGGATTAAACTCCATCAGCCACTTCTATGCGCATATCTGCAACTGATCTATATCCTGCCGTTTCTTTTGATAGCTTTCTTCACTCTCCACAACTCCAAGAAATTTTATTCACTCTCACTTTTTTAGACATCGTGTGCATTCTTCCAACCTAAAAGAGCTGTTCCCAGATCACATTAGTTAGGTCATCTGCAATATTATCTTTTTTTTTTTTTAAAGGACCTCTGCAATGGAAGCTATTTGACCCTAGGAAACGTGTTCTGCATGCTAACTGTTTTCACACCATAAATGCTGTCAACCTATTTACTAACTAATTCCTTTATTAAAAATATCACTATTTTTAAGTTCCCCTGACCATTCTTTTGAATACAAATTGTAAAAATTGTTTGCTTTTTATATTCCTTTCAACTGTCTTTTGCAGCAGTTTTGTCTCACTTTATTCTTCTAGATCAGCCAATCTGTGCCTTTCTACATCCATTTTTTTTAGATGTGGCGTCCTTTACTTTTTAGCCATCCAGTTTTTCTTTTTGGCAAATATGGATCTCACCCTTCAAGTTAAAAACAAACCTTGCAATGAATTTATCACCCTTCAAGTTAAAAACAAACTTTGCAATGAATTTGCAACAAATATCCGTGTCAGTTTGTCTTTAGCAGATTTGCCAATGTAACATGGTCTGAATTATCATACTATAGTCAGCCACATCTCAATCTGGAATCTTACTAGTCGTTTCACATTTGTCTTTGCATCATTTGTTAGCAAAATCTGCTGCATTCAAAAAAATCTAACATGACCACCAGCCATGTTAGTTTTGGTATAGCTCACTGCAAAAAACTATTCAAATCCACAAGAAATGCACTGATTTCTGACTAGAGCGATATCCTGAACACAATCAAAATGCAAGTTAAAAACTATCAAAACACGATTGCTTTCAGTGTGGACCCTATATATCGAAGATCACATTCGCTCTGTGCGCTTTGGCCTACGCGCCTCCCAGTTGCCAAACATTTTTATTCCACCTCTCATTCCCATACTGACCTTCCTGTCATAGACCTTCCTATTATCTACTTGCATCACACGAGACTCATGACATGAAGGCAAGTATAAATATTATGTGGTGTTAACTGGTTAAGGAAGACATCCAGGGTTGAATACATGCTTGTAAAGGAATCCAAATTTCGGTTTGCTCCAGTATTTTCTGTATTTATATGATCCAATAAACACAAGGACAAGAACAGAAAATTATGTTCCTATATTGTAACCTGGTTAAGGAAACAATTAATGAAAAGTACATCGCAATACCATTTCAAGGAAGTTAATCTCGAGTCAAGGTTCTCTTGCTTTCCTTGTATTTCTTGAACAATGGATACAATTGCATTCAATCCCTCTTGTTGAATTTTAGCTTCATCTGGTTTCATCGAAGATACCTACAGTAATGTAAAAATGACAAAATTACCATGCATCAATGTGAATTTCCACAAACATATAATGTCCATACATATCCACACATTATGTCCATACATATAATGTCTCACCTTGAACTCCTGCCTTCTAGTGCTAGATTCCCCCAGTCAGTAAACGTTTTTTTTGATTGACCTATCCTACCTATGCCCCTCAATTTTATAAACCTCTAAAAGGTCACCATTCAGCATCTTATGTTCCTGCGGGAATAAATGCGACGTATGTAATCTCTTCTCACAACTTCAGCCATCCATTCCTGGCAACGTCCCAGTGGATCTCTTCTGTATTCCCTCTATTGCTACTACATTCTTCCTGTAGTGCAGTGACTAGAATGGTACACAATACTCGGTGCAGTCTAACCGATGTCTTTCACACTTGCAACATGGTCCCAACTCTCATTCTAACATACCCAATGCCCTTTTTGCTCTCTATCTACCTTTGGTGTCACTATCAGGGAGATTTGGACTTGCATCTTTGCACATCCTCAGGTCCCTGCCATTTATTCTGCATGTAATACACTGGTGTAGCTTCTAAGAACGGTTAAGAAATAACCATATTGCCTGCGTCTCAGAGGCCATACAGTGCAAGGAGGTCATACATACTGGCTGTGTATTATCAATTAAGCAATTAAGACTGCCATTGAGACAAAGGCATTTGATAACATTCTCCTACCTAGTTCTGTATATAATAACATAAATTAGTTCCACTGCATAATCCAAGATGGATTTTGTTGAATGCTGCATAATATGGAAAGACTATTAAGGAACCAATTTGTACAATCAGCTATTGATTTAAACAGTACTGCAGCTTCTGGAAAACATTTAAAGTCTCTCAGCTGACCATTTAACATGTTATGTTTTTATTCCCAATTTCAACAGGTTGTGGGTGTGTTTTGAACACGTGCAGTATTTAAGATCTTTAGATTTGTTTTCTTTTTAATAATTCCATGGTTAAAAGAATAGGCTACTTCAGCAATCAGCAACAACATTCAAATTCAATTTAAGTTTGTTTAGGATGAACTTCATAAAACAGATAGATTACTCAATGGGGATGGTGTAGTTTCAGATTTGATTTGAAATGCTTAAAACCAGGTTACATTCTTTTAGCTAAAGATTCTTTAGTTCAGCTCTACTTAAATCTCACAATTTCCAATTGCTCTTTCTTTAAATTAATGGAATCATGACTGCATAAAAGAAATAAAAACTACATAAAGCATCAACAAATTATTGGGAAACCACAGGCAAAAAGAAAAAAGACCCAATGCATTTTTCTCAAGACACAGGAAGTGGTGGCACTCACCTTTCGTTTTATGTTTTCCAATAAATCATCTTGCCCTTGCTTGAAAAATGGATGTTGAAATTCTACAGGTCCATCACGTTCCTGTTTGACTATGCCACCATCAACATTCAGCACTTTACGAAAGCCATCTAAAAAGCATTCAGATTTCATCATTAGCAAAAGATTCTTTAACGATTCAGCAAGTTACTTGGTCCAGATAAATGCAGACTTATTTAACCCACAGTAAAATGAAAAAATGATAGATTAGACACAAACTGATTGAGCTAAGAGAGACAATTGATACTAAACCAAAATCCAATGCAAATCACCAGAAACTATTTTTCTATAATATTGCTACCGAATCATGACAGCATCAAGAGACGAGTAATATCCAACGTGCCATGGCCTACAGGGAGAAGCTGCCGAGCAGGTCTCCATGGCCGAATGCACGACCCAACTGACCACAGCCTGCAGGGGGTGGCTGCGGAGCCGGCTTCTGCTCAGAGAACCCTGCAGACCACGGCCTGGAAAGGGGAGCCCGCCGAGTCCAGCCGTGCTCCTCCTCCGAAGACCAGAGGATGGAGCTGGCGAAGACTGCGGTCACAACCGAAGAGCAAGGTCAGTAGGAAGGGAAATTCCTACTGGCCTACCACGCCCTCGTGGTCGGCTGCGTCCCCAGGACACAAAGGTGGACTGGCGATGAGGGAAGGCAGTTCGTTGGTCGACCTGCATGTCCAAGGGAAGGCAACAGCTGGAAATCGACAGCAGCCTGGGGCTTGCTTGGAATGGGCATCACTCAATACATAGAGTGTGGGCTGGATTTTAAAAATGGTGCTAAAACATGGCGCCTCTTGCATGCAAGAGCAGTAGAATATTTCTGTACAATTTGCTAATCGAGGATGTGCTTAGGTATGGCAATACTCTACTGGACTGTTTACAAGAAAATAACTTCACTGTGCATTTTAACTTCGCACATGTAACAATAAAAGCACCATTGAACAGTTAAAGAAGAATAGAAAAGTTGGTTGTTCACCTCAGAGATTTAAGAATAAATCTGACAAATATTCAAAATCATTAAGAATTCAGATGGATAATTACTGGTAAAATGGTTCATCACAAAAAGGTAAGATGATCAACAAAATAATTTTTAAATTTGCAGCAACTTGGTGCAATATGAAATTGACAAGACAAAAAGCAATAAAAGATAACTAACAGTTCTGTCAAAAAGCTATCAGACTGGACTCCTGTGCCACATTGTGTCGAATCCAATAGCTTTCACAACATCAATTCTCTTCATTTACTGCTTGAAATTATGTTGAGAAACAAATGGTTTTGGTGAACTGTCCTTTAAGATCAATCAATCAGTTTTATTCGTCGCTTGCACAAGTGCAAGTGAAATGAATTTGCCAGCAGCGGTACAATGAAAAAGAACACACAAAAACACAATAAAAATTGAACACAAACATCCACCACAGCATTCATCACTGTGGTGGAAGGCACAAAATTTGGCCAGTCCTCCTCCTTTTCCCCCCGTGGTTGGGACCTCAACCCTCCGCAGCCCCCGCTGTGGGCGTCCAGATGAGTGAAAGTCGAGGTAAGTTCTGAAACGGTGCCTCCCCCACCGGAGACCCCGGCGGCTTCAGGTTGGTGTAGGCCGCAGGAAGGCGGTCAAAGATGAAGGCAGAGATGGAACATCCATTGTGTATTCGCTGAATCTGGAGTTATCAGCAAACAACCTTATGTTATGAACTGAAATGAAATGTTATGAACTGAAATCAAAACAGTATGAAAATATTAGTATTATTTGCTTTACCGATTTAAGTTGCTGAATCGACAATTAAGTTGCCAACCACCATGTATAATTCAACACGAACAAATCAATGACCTAAAGTGTAGACTGCATGATCACTTCGCTTTATTTAGTGACGTTCTGTTGTTTAAAATTAATATAGATCTAGTTTACACTAGAGACAACCGATTCTGAAAAAAATAATCTTCCAGAGAAACTCAGCAGGCAGCACCTGCGGAGAGGAATGGTCAATGTTTTGCGTCAAGCCATCAGTCTTTCAGCAGCATGTTTTATGGTCCATAGTTGTGGAGATTGGGGTGAGGGGGTAAGAAAATGGAACACAAAACAGCACAGCATAAGAACCTTCGGCCCACAATATCCACGCTGAACAGGATGCCAAGACCAACTATTATCTACAAGCACATAGTCCAAATCACTCCATTTCCACATGCCTATTCAATAGTCTCTTAAAGCTACTATCGTATAGTGCCCTCCATAATGTTTGGGACACATGGCTTCACAGGTGTTTGTAATTGCTCAGGTGTGTTTAATTGCCTCCTTAATGCAGGTATAAGAGATCTCTCAGCACCTAGTCTTTCCATCACCTTTGGAAAGTTTTATTGCTGTTCATCAACATGAGGATCAAAGTTGTGGCAATGAAAGTCAAAGAAGCCATTATGAGGCTGAGAAATAAGAATAAAACTGTTAGAGACATCAGCCAAACCTTAGGCTTACCAAAATCAACTGTTTGGAACATCATTAAGAAGAAAGAGAGCACTGGCGAGCTTACTAATCACAAAGGGACTGGCAGGCCAAGGAAGACCCCCACAGCTGATAACAGAAGAATTCTCTCCATAATAAAGAAAAATCCCCACTACACAACACAACACCTGCCTCAGAGGGCGGTGGAGGCAGGTTCTCTGGATGCTTTCAAGAGAGAGCTGGATAGGGCTCTTAAAAATAGCGGAGTCAGGGGATATGGGGAGAGGAACGGGGTACTGATTAGGGATGATCAGCCATGATCACATTGAATGGCGGTGCTGGCTCGAAGGGACAAATGGCCTACTCCTGCACCTATTCATTCCAATCGGTTTTCTCCAGTATCACAATGGTTCAGAATTTGCTAATAAAAAAGGCATCAAAACTTCTGTACATGCATAGTCAATTGCAGAAGTCCATAATTACTCACCACTATGGCATTTCAGGGTAATATATTATCCTGCTTATTCTTCTTATTTGATTAATTCAAATGATACAGATGTTAATGCAAAGGTGTATGTCAATTCCTAATTTCCTCAGATTTGAGGACACAATTAAAAATTCACTATTGTTTTAGGCCTCCTTGTTGGTCTCTGGGATAGTTGGGGCCAATAAGTTAGGCCTTCTGCATGTGAACCAGAAAAGCTCAGGCAATGGGTACCTAGGGTTGGAGAGCCAACACTCTAGCCAAAAGTCTAGGCAACTTTCCTCGCTGTCCAAACATCTAGAAGTTTATGTATGCAAATTTTTAAACTGCAAATGCAAACAATACGATATAACTTTTTTTATCCCAGGACGGAAATTGATCTGCCAAGTCATAAAATCACAAAATACATGAAACACAAAATACATGTCAACAAAATCATTGAACATTAGAAACAAAGCTCCTCATACCAAATCTCAGGAAACCTCTGCATACTGCTCAAAAGAGCATCCATTCACAACTCCTCCTAAATCAGTTTGTATCGGAGTGGCTATTATCTCCAGTCTTCAATATTGCAAAAGTAAAGAACCTACCACACAGATAATGTATCCAATGATACTAAATAAGTTTGAAGTTTATGATTTTTTTCATATTTAGCCTTAACTTAGCAATTTTGTTTGTTTTGCACAAATTTTGAAATCTTTAAAAGTAGGGCATTGCATTGTTCAATTTATTTTAAGCTATATATATTTGGCATAAATAGTAAATCTTTTTTTCAGAGTGCATCTTCTTTGTAAAGGTAAATGACATATAGATCATAAAATGTCTCCACATTACACTCAGGCAGGACTGGTACCCATAACAAAAAAGAGGCAAGTATGCTGATCGTAGATATCCTTTAATATCCACTTTGATAGACTTCAGATCCTTATTAACTACTAAGATTCGAATTTCTTTGTCTATCCCACTTCACCCAGTGATATTTCTACAAACAGAATACATTACGTCATTTTTCTTTAAACTGTTGATTGCATCTTGAATGTACTCTAGTTAAATATAATTATATACATTTAAATGCTGCAATTGAAAGTAGACTGTGAAGGGAACAGTGGGGAAACACAGGAGTTTAGTGTAGAGGGAAGTACTGTTGCCAAATAAATGTATTTTTAAAATTGTAATGTAACATCGAAGAAATACAAAGTTTACTAAATCACAGATGGACAGCCTAGACCTTGTGCAATTCCTGCATCATGCGATAAGTTGAAGGCACAAATGACCCTGAAAGCCATGAACAGCAAGTGCCTCCAGCTATTTAAACTCAGATAGAGTGTTAATTGGAGTCATTGCATGTCATTGAATTTAATTTCTTAAATGGTAATTCCATGAGATGGCAACAGATGAAGTTCAGGATACTAAGTGGAAGGTCATCTACCAGAAAGACATAAGAAATGCAGGAATCTTTAAAATAAATTATTAAATAGCATTCATCAGCAACTGGTGGTGATGACATTATCTTGGAAGCCAGGATGAAACATGGCAACCATGGGAAAATAAACCACATAAGGGTGAAAAATAGGAATTATGAATACAGTAAAAATACAGGTTCTATAGTCAAATAGTTATAGGCTGTGGGCCGAGGAGCTTTTTTCGTTCAGGTTCGTGATCCAACTCACGGAACTACCTAAATTTTTAACATATTGTGTAAAAATATTATATAAATCATACCTGAAACTCGTCAAGACCAAAACTGCACATTTTTGAGAAAAACCTCAAATTTCCTGAGTAGCAATTGCCCAATCAATGCACGTTTGACTGAGGGCGGACGCGCTCTGTATTAAGGTCGCTAGGCAGCGAGGACCCTGGGATCATGGCAGCCTCTTAATTATATCAAGAAATAATAACATTGGGAATAAAAACACAGTTGATTGCATTCCGTTATCAAACATAGTCAATGTTCGCTCTGAAGACATTTCCAGCACAATAGGGCCTGGGGGGGGGGGCGTGAATCAGTGCAAGATGGATAGATGGCGGTGGGGGAGGGGGGTTGAGAAGGCAATCGGTGCGGAATGGATGGATTGAGGCAGGGGAATTAGTGCGTGTTGGTTGGAGTAGGTAAAATTGTGAGGGGAGGGCGTAGGGGATGACAGTGGGGTTGAATGGGGGGGGGGGGGGGGGGGGGGGGGGTCTGTGCAGGATGGATGGGGGAAGCAGTGCAGGATGAAGGGGTGGAGCAGTGCAGGATGGATAGGATCAATTGGAGGACCAGTGTAGGATTGATGGGGTGGCAGGAGAATCAATGCGAGGTGGATAGGGAGATCAGTGCAGGATGAATAAATGGGGGGTGGGGGGGGAGGGAGTAGATGAGGAGGGAGCACACGGGATGTCAGTGAGGACTGAATAGAGGCAGGAATGGGAATCAGTGCAGGATGGAGAGAGGCGTCTCAGGATAAGCGGGGTGTACAAGAGAGAGAGAGAGAGAGAGAGAGAGGGGGGAAGGGGCAGAGGAGGTGGGAAGGAAGGTCAGCGCTCCTCGGGCAATTCAGGCATCATCGCTCACAGACAGGCACGGAAAGCGCTATCAAAATATGGAGAGGACCGGGGGACAGAATATCTTGGCGTTCGCGCGCGCATGCGCACACTCCCGAGGCTTCGGAGGCCCTGTGAACGGTAATTTCAGCTCAATCCAGCGCTAAATGCAGCCCAACTCTGCCTGTCTCGCCTGGTCATGCCTGGACTGATGACATATTGCCCGTAAATCCAGGCCGGGATAACCTGGCGGGACAGTGTTGAGCTGGGTTTAGCGCTGCTTCTCTGAGCTGGCTGTGGGCCTGGGGACACTGCTCCCGTCTGACTCCCTACGTCTCTGGCCACCCCCGGGCGTGGGCTCTCGGGTGGGGACCTCTCAAAACAGGGGGAGACGCGTGTCCCCTGCCCCCCCCCCCCCCCCCCCACACCCCGGGATCTCCACCCCTGCCTGTCCATCGCCAAGTGTCGCCGCCAAAGGGGGAGGCAGTTGGGATCTCCTCGCCACCGCCTCCCCTCCTCCTCCAACCAACAGGAAGTTGCGGGGCCAAGCGGTGCAGACGCTTCAGACGGCAGAAGGACGCCTCCCTCCCTCCCTCCTCCCGGCTTCGGCGTGCGGGAGGGTTTGTTTTGAAAGCGCCGTTGGCAGAGTGGCAGCCAGCTGCCGCTAACAGGGCGGGCGGGGGACGGGAGGAGGTGATGGAGCCGCCGACGACGTCGCCGCTGCTGCCGTAATTCGCTCCGACCTCAGACATGCCACACTTAGTATCTTTCCCACGCATTACAGCCGTCGCCGACATAAAACGTCGCATTCCTTTTCTCCAGAGATGCTGCCTGACCCGCTGAGTTACTCCAGTTTTTTTGCGTCTATCTTCGGTATAAACCAGTATCTGCATGCCAAGCCGGGCAAAATGATTCGGTGTTTAGGTTGCCCGGCGGCACTTTGGGTGGTCAGTGGCACCCGGGCAACCGCTAATTTCGAGCCCTGTTAATGTGGCTGAAGAAAGGTTAGGCATTAGCAGATTGCATAGGAAGAGAATGTAATGCTGTTGAACTGTAAACAATAGGTATGTAGGATTCTGTGCACCAACATTAATCAAAACATAATTCAAAAGCAAAATGTCAGAAATTTGCACATATTTTCTAATACAAGATATTCAGAAACAATAAGGAATGTAAAAGAAAGGAAAAAATGCCAATACCGATTAAATAACAAATTGAAATGGTGGAAAACGATATTCTTAATGCACCAGGAAGGGGATCTATGGGAGTGAAACACAAATGTTGAAGGAAGTTTTCACAATTGTGCTTATTCAATAATTCACCAAATATAGCAAGAGCTTGAAAGGCATTTCTGCAGGAAAATTACTAGATTATGCAAGAATTGTAGAAAGTTAATATTGGGATTTCAATTAACCCAATAATTATTGGAATAAAAAAAGGGCAAAGATTACTGGTGTAGTTGGATCTGTTCTGGAGAATGAGGTAGGATAATGTCAGTGGAGAACATTTAGGGAACAGTGATCGCAAGGTTTGGATTAATGATGGAGCAAGGATTGATCTGAAATAAAACTTAAATGTAGGATTGCTAACAAACAGAATGAAATGGAATCTGCCCAGAATTAAGTAGAACCAAACACTGTCAGAGCAATGGGTGACTTTGAACAGAAAATGGTTCATTGATGACTAAATACAAAATAAGGCAACAAAGATAATGCTTTTGGTGAACAATTGAAAATGAAGAACAAGGATGGTTAGCTATGGTAGAGAAACAAGTGTGGATACTGCTGAAAGGGTCTCCATAATCTTCCAGCTTTCCCAAGAAACAAGGAAGACGCACAGACTAGAAAATAGCAAAATGACACGTGTACAAAAAGGGAAATTATTGTTTAATATCTGGTTGAAAAGCTATTAGAAACTATAACCAAGAGGCAAAATAAATCATGTTTTGAGTTAATAAGACAGAACATGATAGGAATGGTTTTGAGGGATATGGGCCAAACTCAGGAAAGTGGGTCTAGCAGAGATAGGGCATCTTGGTTAGAACAGACAAGCTGAGCCAAAGGGTCTGCTTTCATCCTGTATAACTCTATGACTCAGCCCAGACTATCACAGGTACAGCTAGCTCATCATCATCATGCCATGCCCTCTTCTTACTGTTACCTTCAGATGGAAGTTACAGAAGCCAGGAGGCCCACACCTCTAGGTTCATGAACAGCTACATGTTTACAACTATCAAGTCTTTGAACCAAACTGCAGTGGCACAGCTGTTAGAGCTGTTGCACAACACCAGAAACCCAGGTTCAATCCTGATGTCCAGTGCTGTCCAGGTGGAGTTAGCACATTCTCCCTGTGATGTATTGCCTTTCTGCTGACTGGTTAGCACACAAGAAAAGCTTTTCACTGTACTTCAGTACATGTAACAATCGTGTAAATTTCCTCCGGGTGCTCCGGCTTTCTCCCACATCCCAAAGATGAGTCGGTTTGTAGGTTGTAGTGTATAGTGGATGAGATAGTGGGATAACTAGTGTTAACAGGTTGGTGTGAATGCTTTATCTAAACTAAACTAACCCTAAACTTACCATGACAACAGAACACAACAGACCTAACATGGAAGGTACACAAAATTGCTGGAGAAACTCAGTGGGTGCAGCAGCATCTATGGAGCGAAGGATATAGGCAACGTTTCGGGCCGAAACCCCTCTTCCTAACATGGATATGCTTTCTAATTGTATAATTTTGCATTCATGTCTTTTTTTTTGCAATATTAAATTATACTTTAATTCTACAAGTCAAAAGTGTAAACTTTGTGTTGTCCGAGTCCACATGATTGTGATCAAGTCAAGTTTATTCGTCACATACACATACGAGATGTGCAGTGAAATGAAAAGTGTCAATGCTCGCGGACTTTGTGCAAAAAGACAAACAAACTACAAACAGAATCACATATTTTTTTACATATTAAATATTGTGGGCGGAAGGAAAAAGGTTTAGTAAAGTTAGTCCCTGGTGAGATAGGAGTTTAGTCCGAATGGCCTCTGGGAAGAAACTCCTACTGCAAGGAAGAATGTAATTGCACCTACACCTCACCGTATTAGTGCCATGAGAGTAAACTCGACTCGACTAGTTCTACATGCGTGCAAGGAGTAGACACATACAAAATAGGTGCAGGAGGCCATTCGAGCCAGCACCGCCATTCATTGTAATCATGGCTGATCTTCTCCAATCAATAACCCGTGCCTGCCTTCTCCCCATATACCTTGATTTCACCAACTCCTAGAGCTCTATCTAACTCTCTCTTAAATCCATCAGGTGATTTGGCCTCCACTGCCCTCTGCCGCAGGGAATTCCACAATTCCATAACTCTCTGGGTGAAAATGTTTTTTCTCACCTCAGCCTTAAATGGCCTCCCCTTTATTCTAAGACTGTGGCCCCTGGTTCTGGACTCGCCCAACATTGGGAACATTTTTCCTGCAAGTAAGTTGTGTTTTAAAAATGAAATCACGACTCAGGACCTGATTTGATAAGTGAGACCAGGCCTGCCTGCCTGCCTGGTGCACAAGTCACTGGGTAAAGCGTTTTTACACTTACACATATTCAGCTGCCGGACGAAACTGGCCATGTTGTTGTGCTTAAAGTACTTGGGCAGGATTTCCTTGCAGAACCGCTGCTCGTCCAGAACCAGGAACCCGTGGCCATTCTGCAATGGGAAGGGAAACACAACAGACATGAGCCAGAGACGGGGGATCCTTCTCACCACCACCCCCCACCCCAGGGCACCATCAGCCGGCAGCACAGACCCGTTGCCGCCGCCGCCGCCCCGGAGCTGGAGCCCGGGCAGCGCTGTCCGGCTTCACTGCTTTATGCAGCAGCAGCAGCAGCGGAGCCGGGGACCGGGACACGCCGCTTGCTCGGGGAGAGGGGGAACGGCACAGGCCGCACTCAAGGCTGCAGTGCGAAGGCGCGGCGCCGTCACCTGGTTCCAGCAGATGAACTCGTTAGTGTCGTGGTCCTCCACCAGGGCCCACAGCTTGGTGAGGAAGGCCGGCACCGCCATCGTCTGCTTCATCCTCACACAGTCGGGTCCGCACCGTGACTGGTTCCGCTCCGGCCCGGTCTGGTCTGGTCTGGCCTGGTCCCGCCCGCTCCGCTCTGGTCTGGTCTGGTCTGGCCTGGCCCCGCCCGCTCCGCTCTGGTCCCGCCCCCCCGCCCGCAAACCGCCGCCGCCGCCGCCGCGCGCGCTCCCGCAGGCTCCGCCCCACGACGTCACACCGCGCTGGGCGGCCCCGTGCAGCACCAGCACCAGCACCAGCGGCAAACACATTTTTCAGGCGAGTTGAGTCGTCAACAGTCCCCTTAAAAATCGGCGACTGGAACGGCGACTGTCAGAGTGAAAAACACACACACGCACATCGCTTCCTTCACCAGCCCATTATGCAGGCGGGGACAGGACAAGACAAGCAGGGGTGGGGGCGCTGTCTGAGTGAAATTCACACGGTACAAAGTCAAGGTGATACAGGCACACACCACGATGAACAGGAAGGTTGGCGCTGTAATTAAGACTGTGAAAGCACAGTGTACGGGAATGGTCACGTAAGTCCTTTACATGGGCCGAGGAACCGGGGGGGACTTTTCTCTTCTGCCGACCTCCGACCTCCAGAATCTCAGAACAAGCGCACAGTGAGCGCGGCAAAACCACAACCGGCCGTGGCGGAAACCGACTGCCCCCCCAAAACCCTCAGTCCTCTCCACTCAACGGCCAATCACAGCGCGGTTCACAGTCGAGATATGGGGTCAGTGAACGAAGCGCTGTGATTAGCCAACCCGAGAGAGAGTGTGAGTGAATGAGTGAGAGTCGGCCCCGAGAGAGAGTCAGCTCCGAGAGAGAGAGAGAGAGAGAGAGAGAGAGTCGCCCGAGAGGGAGGGAGAGTTTTCCCCGAGAGAAAAAGATAGTCGGCTCCGAGAGTGTCGGCCTCAAGAAAGAAAGAGAGTCGGCCCCGAGAGAGAGTCGGCCTCGAGAGAGAGAGAGAGAGAGAGAGAGAGAGAGAGAGAGAGAGAGCGAGAGAGTCGCCCGAGAGGGAGGGAGAGTTTTCCCCGAGAGAAAAAGATAGTCGGCCCCGAGAGAGAGTTGGCCTTGAGAGAGAGAGAGAGAGAGAGAGAGAGAGAGAGAGAGAGAGAGAGAGAGAGTCAGCCCCGAGAGAGAGAGCCGGCCTCGAGAAAGAGAGAGAGAGTCGGCCCAAGAGGAAGGGAGAGTCGGCCCCGAGGGAGAGAGAGAGAGAGAAGGGAGGGGGGAGGATATATGTGAGGTCAATGTTAATACCGCTGAGGTGTAGACTACCCAAGCGAAATACCCAAGCTTGTCTCCTCACTACATTTACTGCAAGCTCCAGTCGCAAATCTGAGTTTTTTAGTGAACTGTGTAAGGTATTCATTGATACTGGAATTCCACTGTGGAAATTGGAAAACAAATCTCTCAGAGGTTTTTTTAGAGAAATATTCAGAGAAACATATACCATGCTAGTCATCATTACGGAAAAATTATGTTGACAGCAACTTCGACATTGTTGTGCAGAAAATTGGAGATGAAGTTGCATGCAACAAAATATGGATCTCAATAGACGAGACAACCGATGCTGTGGGGAGATATGTTGCCAAAGTGGTCATCGGTACACTGGAGGCAGGTCAACCATCAAAGGAGTATTTGTTGACATCGGAAATATTAGAGGTCAAACAGCTCAACTATAGACAATAGGTGCAGGAGTAGGCCATTTGGCTCTTCGAGCCAGCACCACAATTCACCACAGTACCCCATTCCTGCCTTCTCCCCATATCTCCTGACTCCGCTATTTTTAAAGAGCCCTATCTAGCTCTCTCTTGAAAGCATCCAGAGAACCTGCCTCCACCGCCCTCTGAGGCAGAGAATTCCACAAACTCAGCACTCTCTGTGAGAAAAAGTGTTTCCTCGTCTCCGTTCTAAATGGCCTACTCCTTATTCTTAAACTGTGGCCCCTGGTTCTGGACTCCCCCAACATCGGGAACATGTTTCCTGCCTCTAGCGTGTCCAAGTCCTTAACAATCTTATATGTTTCAATGAGATCTCCTATCATCCTTCTAAACTCCAGAGTGTACAAGCCCAGCTGCTCCATTCTCTCATCATATGACAGTCCCGCCATCCCGGGAATTAACCTTGTAAACCTATGCTGCACTCCCTCAACAGCAAGAATGTCCTTCCTCAAATTATTGGAACCAAAACTGCACACAATACTCCAGGTGTGGCCTCACTAGGGCTCTGTACAATTGCAGAAGGACCTCTTTGCTCCTATATTCGATTCCTCTTGTTATAAAGACCAACATGCCATTCGCTCTCTTCACTGCCTGCTGTACCTGCATGCTTACTTTCATAGACTGATGTACAAGGACCCCCAGATCCCGTTGTACTTCCCCTTTTCCCAACTTGACGCCATTTAGATAGTAATCTGCCTTCCTGTTTGTGCTTGCAAAGTGGATAACCTCACATTTATCCGCATTAAATTTCATCTGCCATGCATCTGCCCACTCCCCCAACCTGTCCAAGTCACCCTGCATTCTCATAGCATCCTCCTCACAGTTCACACTGCCACCCAGCTTTGTGTCATCTACAAATTTGCTAATGTTACTTTGAATCCCTTCATCCAAATCATTGATGTATATTGTAAATAGCTGTGGTCCCAGCACCGAGCCTTTCCTATACCCCACTAGTCACTGCCTGCCATTCTGAAAGAGACCTGTTAATCCCTACTCTTTGTTTCCTGTCTGCCAACCACTTCTCTATCCATGTCAGCACTCTACCCCCAATAACATGTGCCCTAATTTTGCCCACTAATCTCCTACGTGGGACCTTATCAAATGCTTTCTGAAAGTCCAGGTACACTAAAGGACGCGCTGAGCTGTGTGAGTATTCAAGTTTACTGCCATATATATGGTGTGTGAGTGTGTGTGAGTGTGTGAGTGAGTGTGTGTGTGTGTGTGTATATGTGTATGTGTTTGTGAGTGTATATGTGTGTGTGTGTGTGTGTGTTTGTGTTTGTGTGTTTGTGAGCGTATATGTGAGTGTGTGTGTGTTTGTGAGTGTATATGTGAGTGTGTGTGCGTGCGTGCTTGCGTGCGTGTAAGTGTAAATGTAAATGTCTGAGTGTGTGTGTGTGTGTGTGTGTGTGTGTGTGTGTGTGTGTGTGTGTGTGTGTGTGTGTGTGTGTGGTCTCAAGGCAGCCCAAGAATTCATTCGGCCCACAATGTCCATACTAGCCCTCTGGAAACCAATCCCTTCAGCCCACAACACCATGCTAGTGCTCCAGAAAGAACCCTCCCTTCCCCCCTCCACGGGGTAGCAATATTGGAATTGGTGGAGAGGTGGAATATTACGTTGGGGGACCAGCCCTCCTGTGTGAAGCTGGGACCCAACAGGTACCACAGTCCAGTATATATATATTTCTCTAGTTTCTTTCTTGTGATTTCCTCTAATTATTTGTTGAACTCTCTCCCTCTCTCCCCCTCTCTCCCCCTCTCTCCCCCTATCTCCCCCTCTCTCTCCTCCCCCCCTCTCTCCCTCTCTCCCCCTTCCCTCCTCTCCCCCTCCTCCCCCCTCCGCCCCCCCCTCTCCCCCCCTCCCCCTCTATGAAATCCAAATATTGTGAATAAAATATCCATGAACACATGCCAAGATATTTTTTCCTTCTTTTCATTCTATATTAGTGTAATAAAATGTAGTGTATACATACCTACACTGATGCAGAAGTACTAGCTTTAGACATGAATAATGTACACTGCTACCATAGTTTAGTTTTGAATTTGACATATAATTGAGGGGGTTGGTGCAATATAGTGCAAACCCTCACTTTGTGACAAATGAGTTACATACATTAACACGATCCTTACCCACTACCCTGCAACCTGTGGAAATGTCATATTTATATTCAACCGATAAGTTCGGCAAATAACCGAGGCACCTTTTTGCTTTTATTTGTGATTTATGGATATTTCAAGTGTGAATATCTCATAACTCACATTTATGAGTTAGCAGTATATTGCACCAACCCACTAAATTTTAAATACTTCAACATCAAACTTCATAAACACGGATAACACTTTTTATTTCTGTCATTCATGGTAAGATTTACATAATTTACATCGTTTTATGTGTGAGATATACAGGGTTGCAGTGTTTTGCATAACAGCTAACCAATGAAAGTGATTTAAAATTCAACATATTTCAAACAATGATAGCCCCACCCCCTGCTTACCCCAAAGGACAAAATGTCCAACGTATATACAATAAAATAAATCGTCATTTGCATAATTTTGTGTGGGTAACAAATCAAAATTTCACACGATGTAGATAAACAAGTGTATTACTTCAAATAAATAATTTAAGAAAATGTTGTACTTTACTTATGTTCCACTTTTTGAACTTTGTTACACTTCCTTTTAACGTCATGTCCTACATTTTTCTATTCTTAAATTTGAGTCCATAATGTATGTGGACACTCACAAAGATTGCTACAATTCTAGCCTTGACTCTATGGCAGCACAATTCCATGTCCTTGTATTCTTGTATATATTGTGTATTACTGTGTTTATCAGATGGGAAATGTTGTTCCTGGTCATTTTGACATCGTCAAATTCTGTGCGAAACACTTTCTCACACATTTCACAGAACGCTAGAAAGTATTCAGAAGGCACCACCAAGGAGCCAAAGTCAGACGTAGATGTGTCATATGCTTTATGATGGATGAATATGAGGACAGGATCAACTAAAGTGGCATCAAGTCCTAGTAGAACTTCTTTGCATGTGTGGCAATTTAAGGACAGTTCATAGAATTTCAGTCTACCAAAAGAAAATCATGATCTTGATTTTTTGAAGTCCCATTAAATCATTTAAATGTTCTCTAAATTATGCTTGAGGAAGTTTTTAAATTTAAATTGCATTTTTCCATTTATTGTTTGATTCACAAAATTAAATATATCTATATATCTCAATTATAAATGAGAAATAGATAAGGTTATTCAGTGTTCATTTTCACAATTGGCCATTTCGTTACTTAATGTGTGCAATATCTAAACAAATTATCTGCCTCTTAATTACTTTTCAAGTTGTGAATAAAAGTTAATGTGTGAAAGCAAGCACCCAAGGACAGATCGGAGAAACTTCCTCCATTTTCGCTCCCAGAGTGCGTGCATTTTTCACTGCAATCCCATTCAAAAAAAATTTGCACAATGAATTAAATTAATTGCATGATCCAAACTTGGGTGAAATTACTTCCTCGGAGATAACGTGGTAAGTACACGGAGCTAGGAACATTGTTGCTATGGTGTAAGCTGACTCGAATCGCTTAATCACAGCTACAGACTTGTGTAAAAACAAAAATGATTATAATGGGGCACCCCATTAAGGTGCCTCAATATGATAACATGAATGTGTGGCGCTGGCATGATTAATGTGGCTCATTGTACTCTGTACTTGCAGGCAAATATACCAGAGCATGATGGTAATAATTAAGCCGGTTTCTAAGATGGCGCAAAAAAATTACCCATGATCTACTACGGCTTTATCGCTGTGTGGACCATCTTGCTCTTGCTCTAGTATCTTTGGTGGTGATGGAGCTGAGAGGAGAGGAGAGTCCCGGCCCAAGTGTGCAGATGTTTAAGAAAGAACTGCAGCTGCTGGTAAAATCAGAGGTAGACAAAAAATACTGGAGAAACACAGCGGGTGAGGCAGCATCTATAGAGAGAGGGAATTGGTGACGTCTTGGCTCGAGACCCTTCTTCAGACTGATGAAGGGTCTCAACCCGAAACGTCGCCAATTCCCTCTCCATAGATGCTGCCTCATCCGCTGAGTTTCCCCAGCATTTTGTGTCTACCCAGGTTTGTAGATGCTGGTTTTACACCGGAGACAGACACCAAAATGCTGGAGTAACTCAGCGGGACAGGCAGCATCTCTGGAGAAAAGGAGCGGGTGACATTTCTGGGACGAGACCCTTCTGCAGACTGAGATTCAGAGGAAAGGGAAACGATGTATGTAATAGTTGGTGATGTCGAGAGATAGAGTGATACAGTGAGAAAACAGGCCCTTCGGCCCAATTTGCCCACACCAACCAACAATGTCCCAGCTACACTCAGTACCACGTGCCAACATTTAGTCCATATCCCTCCAAACCTGTCCTATCCATGTACCTGTCTAACTGTTTCTTAAATATCGGAGTAGTCCCTGCCTCAACTACTTCCTCTGGCAGCTTGTTCCATACACCCATCACCCTTTGTGTGAAAAGGTTACCCCTCTGATTTCTATTAAATCTTTTCACCTTAAACCTGTGTTCCCTGGTCCTTGATTCACCTACTCTGGGCAAGAAACTCTGTTCATCTACCCGATCTATTCCTCTCATGATTTTATACACCTCAATATGATCACCCAAGTGAAGACAAATGTAGGTCCCTTACAATCAGTGACAGATGGATTTATAATGGGAAACAAGGAAATCGCAGAACAGTTAAATAATTACTTTGGTTCTGTCTTCACTTAGGAAGACACAAACAATCTCCCAGAAATACAAGGATCTAGTGGGAGGGTGGAACTGAAGGGAACCCATATTAGTCAAGAAATGGTGTTAGGTAAACTGTTGGTACTGAAGGCAGATAAATCCCCAGGGTCTGATGGTCTGCATCCCAGAGTACTCAAGAAGGTGGCCCTAGAAATCGTGAATGCATTGGTGATCATTTTCCAATGTTCTCTCGACTCTGGATCAGTTCCTGTGGACTGGAGGATAGCCAATGTAACCCCCACTTTTTAAGAAAGGAGGGAGAGGTAACGGGGAATTATAGACCAGTTAACCTTACATTGGTAGTGGGGAAGATGCTTGGGTCAATTGTTAAAGATGTTATAGCAGCACATTTTGAAAACAGTGACAGGATTGATCAAAGTCAGCATGGGTTTATGAAGGGGAAATTATGCTTGACAAATCTGGAATTTTTTGAGGATGTAACAAGTAGAGTGGATATGGGAGAGCCAGTGGATGTGGTGTATCTGGACTTTCAAAAAAGCTTTTGACAAGGTTCCACACTAGAGATTAGTCTGCAAAATTAGAACACATGGTAATGGGGTTAGGGTATTGACATGGATAGAGAACTGGTTGCCAGACAGGAAGCAAAGAGTAGGAATTAATGGGTCCTTTTCAGAATGGCAGGCAGTGACTAGTGAGTGGGGTGCCGCAAGGCTCGGTACTGTTCTTAATATATTAAATATAATATATATTAACGACTGAGATGAGGGAATTAAATGTGACATCTCCAAGTTTGCAGATGACACAAAGCTGGGTGGTGATGTGAGCTGCGATGAGGATGCTATGAGGCTGCAGGTTGACTTGGATAGGTTGGGTGAGTGGGCAGATGCATGGCAGATGTAGTATAATGTGCATACATGTGACGTTATTCACTTTCGTGGCAAGAACAGGTAGGCAGATTATTATCTGAATGGTGTCAGGTTAGGAAAAGGGGAGGTGCAACGAGACCTGGGTGTGCTTGTACATCAGTTGCTGAAAGTAAGCTTCCAGGTACAGCAGGCAGTGATGAAAGCTAATGGCCTATTGGCCTTCATCGCCAGAGGATTTGAGTTTAGGAGCAAGGAGGTCCTACTGCAGTTGTACAGGGCCCTGGTGAGACCGCACCTGGAGTATTGTGTGCAATTTTGGTCTCCTAACTTGAGGAAGGACATTATAGCTATTTAGTGAGTGCAGCGTAGGTTCACTAGGTTAATTCTCGGGATGGCGGGACTGACATATGATGAAAGAATGGGTCGACTGGTCTTGTATTCACTGGAATTTAGGATGAGAGGATATCTTATAGAAAGATTTAAAATTCTTGAAGGATTGGACAGGCTAGATGCAGGAAAAATGTTCCCGACATTGGGGGAGTCCAGAACCAGGGGTCACAGTTTAAGAATATGGGGGAGGCCATTTACGACTGAGATAAGGAAAAACCTATTTACGCAGAGAGTTGTGAATCTGTGGAATTCTCTGCCACAGAAGGCAGTGGAGGCCAATTCACTGGATGTTTTCAAGAGAGAGTAAGGTTTAGCTCTTAGAACTAAAGGAATCAAGGGATATGGGGAAAAGCAGGAATGGGGTACTGATTTTAGATGATCAGCCATGTTCATATTGAATGGCAGTGCTGGCTCGAAGGCCCGAATGGCCTGCTCCTGCACCTATTGTCTATGTATTTCCGTATCTCCGACAATGAGACTGAACAAGACAACTTTGAAGCTGGTATGGCTTGGGTGGGGAGAGGGATTGTTGGGGTTACTTGAACTTAGAGAAATCAATATTCATACCAGTGGGTTGTAAGCTGCCCAAGCAAAATATGAGATGCTGTTCCTCCAATTTGTGATTGGCCTCACTTTAACAATGGAGAGGCCTAGGACAGAAAGGTCACTGTGGGAATGGGATGAGGAATTAAAGTGTTTAAGAAGGAACTGCAGATGCTGGAAAATCGAAGCTGGAGAAACTCAGCGGGTGCAGCAGCATCTATGGAGCGAAGGAAATAGGCAACGTTTCGGGCCGAAACCCTTCTTCAGACTGATCGGGGTTGGGGGGGCGGGGACAAGAAAGGAAAAAGGAAGAGGAGCCCGAAGGCTGGGGGATGGGAGGAGACAGCAGGTGGACTGAGGAAGGGGAGGAGATAGCAAGGACTAACAAAATTGGGAGAATTCGATGTTCATGCCCCCAGGATGCAGACTCCCCAAGCGGAATATGAGGTGCTGTTCCTCCAATTTCCGGTGCTGCTCGCTGTGGCCATGGAGGAGACCCAGGACAGAGAGGTCGGAGATGGAGTGGGAGGGGGAGTTGAAGTGCTGAGCCACCGGGAGGTCAGCTTGGTTATTGCGGACCGGGCGGAGGTGTTCGGCGAAACGATCGCCCTACCTCCGCTTGGTCTCACCGATATAGATCTGCTGACATCTAGAGCAGCGGATGCAATAGATGAGGTTGGAGGAGATGCAGGTAAACCTCTGTCGCACCTGGAACGACTGCTTGGGTCCTTGAACGGAGTCGAGGGGGGAGGTAAAGAGACAAGTGTTGCATCTCTTGCGGTTGCAAGGGAAAGTGCCCGGGGAGGGGGTGGTACGAGATGGAAGGGAAGAATTGACAAGGGAGTTATGGAGGGAGCGGTCTTTGCGGAAGGCAGATATGTGGGGAGATGGGAAGATGTGGAGGGTGGTGGGGTCACGTTGGAGGTGGCGAAACTGACGGAGGATTATTTTTTGTATGTGACGGCTGGTGGGGTGAAAGGTGAGGACTAGGGGGACTCTGCCCTTGTTGCGAGTGGGGGGGATGGGGAGAGAGAGCAGTGTTGCGGGGTATGGAAGAGACCCTGGTGCGAGCCTCATCTATGGTGGAGGAGGGGAACCCCCGTTCCCTGAATAATGAGGACATTTCAGATGTCCTGGTGTGGAACGCCTCATCCGTAGAGCAGATGCGGCGTAGACGGAGGAATTGGGAGTAGGGGATGGAGTCCTTACAGGAAGCAGGGTGGGAAGAAGTGTAGCCATGGGAGTCAGTGGGTTTATAGTGGATGTCGGTCAGAAGTCTATCACCTGCAATGGAGATAGTGAGGTCAAGGAATGGTAGGGAAGTGTCGGAAATGGTCCAGGTGTATTTGAGTGCCGGATGGAAGTTAGTGGTGAAGTGGATGAAGTCAGTCAGTTGTGTGCGGGTGCAGGAGGTGGCACCAAAGCAGTCGTCGATGTAGCGGAGGTAGAGGTCGGGGATGGGGCCCTGGTATGTATTGAACAAGGATTGCTCGACGTAACCGACAAATAGGCAGGCATAGCTGGGGCCCATGCGTGTGCCCATAGCTACGCCTTGTATTTGGAGGAAATGGGAGGAGTCGAACGTGAAGTTATTGAGGGTAAGGACCAGCTCCGCTAGGCGGAGGAGAGTGTCAGTGGCTGGGTATAGGTTGCTTCTCTGGTCGAGGAAGAACCGGAGGGCTTTGAGACCATCCTGGTGGGGGATGGAGGTGTAGAGTGACTGGACGTCCATGGTGAAGATGAAGGGGTGAGGGCCTAGAGAATGGAATGCGCGGAGACGACGGAGAGTGTCTGAGGTGTCTTGAACATAGGTAGGGAGGGATTTAACCAAGGGGGATAGGATGGAGTCAAGGTATTTGGAAATGGGTTCGGTGGGGCACGAACAGGCAGAGACAATGGGTCTTCCGGGACAGTCAGGTTTGTGGATTTTGGGGAGAAGGTAAAATCGGGCCGTGCGGGGCTGGGGAACGATGAGGTTGGAGGCTCGGTCGGGTAGGGCATTGGAGTTCATGAAGTCGGTGATGGGGCTGGAGATGGTGGCCTGGTGCTCGTCAGTGGGGTCATGGTCCAGGGATAAGTAGGAGGAGGTGTCCGAGAGTTGGCACGTGGCCTCAGCTTTGTAGAGATCGGCGCGCCAGACTACCACGGCACCTCCCTTGTCGGCGGGTTTGATAACCCAATCTGGGTTGTTGCGGAGTGAGTCGATGGCAGAACGTTCATGGGGGGAGAGATTGGAGTGAGACAGGGGAGTGGAGAAGTTGAGGCGGTTGATGTCGCGACGGCAGTTATTGATGAAGAGTTCTAAAGCCGGAAATTGGCCATGAGGGGGGTTCCACGAGGAGGGGGTGCGTTGGAGATGGGAAAAGGGGTCATCAGTGGGGGGCGAGGACTCCTTCCCATGGAAGTACACTGTGAGGCGGAGGCGACGGTAGAAGAGCTCCAAGTCGTGGTGGGTGCGGAATTCATTGAGGTGGGGACGGAGGGGGACAAAGGTAAGACCTCTGTTGAGGACAGACCGTTCGGTGTTGGAGATGGGGAGGTCGGGGGGGGATAGTGAACACCCGGCAGGGTTGGGGGTTGGGGCCGGAGGAAGGCAGGTGGGTGGACTGGGGACGAGGCAATGTGTGGTGGGGAGGCGATGTGTGGTGGGGAGGTGGTGGGTGGTCAGGGGGTGGGGGGGTGAGAGGGCTGTGGTGTGGGTGGGGAAGAGCAGGGGTCACATAGTTAGAGGGGGTTGGGGAAGACTCAGTGGAACTGCCACTGTGGTAGACCAGGCTGGGTCGACTGGCACTAGGACCCAGTGGAGTCAAACCCAGGAGAGTGGGAGTGAGCAGCGCGGAGGCTTCAGGCCCAGTGGAGAGTCCAGGCTCCAGGTTAGGCGACAGCTGTGGGTTGTTGGAGGGAGGTGGAGTGGCGTGGGTCACCGGACCCGATGGTCGGAGTCCAGTGGCGCGGGTCCCACTCCGTCTCCGACCTCTCTGTCCTGGGTCTCCTCCACGGCCACAGCAAGCAGCACTGGAAATTGGAGGAACAGCACCTCATATTCCGCTTGGGGAGTCTGCATCCTGGGGGCATGAACATCGAATTCTCCCAATTTTGTTAGTTCGTTGCTATCTCCTCCCCTTCCTCAGTCTCCCTGCTGTCTCCTCCCATCCCCCAGCCTTCGGGCTCCTCCTCCTTTTTCCTTTCTTGTCCCCGCCCTCCCCCACCCCCGATCAGTCTGAAGAAGGGTTTCGGCACGAAACGTTGCCTATTTCCTTCGCTCCATAGATGCTGCTGCACCCGCTGAGTTTCTCCAGCTTTTTCCTGAGGAATTAAAGTGTTTGGCAACTGGGAGATCAGGTGGGTCCAGGCGGATTGAGCAACGGTGTTCAGTGAAACAATCGCCTGTCTACGTTTGGTCTCGCCGATGCATAAGAGTCTACACCTTGAACAACGAATACAGTAGATGAGGTCGGAGGAGATGCAAGTGAACCTCTGCCTAACTTGAAAGGACTGTCAGTGTCCCTGGACAGAATCGAGGTAGAAGGTATAGGGACAGATGTTGTATCTTCTGCGATTGTACAGGAATGTACCTGGGGAGGGGGTCGTTTGGGTGGGAAGGGATGTTAACCAGGGAGTTGGGGTGGGAATGGTCTGCTGAAGGCAGAAAGTGCTGAGGATGAGAAGATTTGACTAGTGATGGTGTAAATAGCTCGTTCTAAGCTTCCCCCCCAGTCTAGTTTCAGTCAAAAACCACTGAATCAAGCACTTGCGTAACTAATCTTTATGGTGACAAAACACAATTACAGTTCAACTACTGTACCTATCCCACCGCAGGTTCGATCCTCGTATCTGCCTGATCAAGCCCTCAAGCTCAAACAGAGACACTCCAGAAGGTCACGCAGTCCTAAGCGCTCTCCCAGAAGATCGATGCAGGACCTCGTGGCAGCGGGCTTTTATAGGTCCTCGAGGGGCCGAACCCATGGGCGTGGTCTCTTTACAATCCAATTACAGATATTGATTAACCCCATACATGACAAATATTTCCCTAACCCAATAGTACAATGGCTAATACATTGTCTAAGAATGAAGGCTCTAGAAGGAAACAAACAAGAACAAACATTGAAACATGTGCCCTGAGATTCAAACAGTTTTTCCAAGGCTCAACAGTTCGACCAATCATCGATTAACAGGATGACCGTCTTGCAACATTATTTATATTATTTACAATGCCTTTGCAGCGATCCAATCGAAATTATGCATTTAAGGTTTGTTTGCAAAACTGCTATACATGTTATCAATTTAAGAGAAACAGGGAGAACACTGGACCCCTCACCATCCTGCATACCAGTCTGAGCCTAGACTGTCTGGCGCCAATCAAAGCCTGTAAATTTCATTTTATGGTGTCTTTAATTTAGCCAATATTAACAGTGGGATCCCGTTGGAGGTGGCAAAAATGTCGGAGGATTATGTGTTGTATGCGATGGCTGATGGGGTGAAAGGTAAGATCTAGGGGACTTTGACCCAGTTGCAACTAGGGGGAGAGGGAGCAAGGGCTGCGAGGTACAAAGGAGACATGTGTGAGAGCCTCATCTATGATGGGAGAGGGGAACCCTCGTTCCTTAAAAAAGAGGATACCTCGGATGTCCTGGTATGGACCACCTCATCTTGGGCGCAGATGCCACATAGACGGAGAAAATGGGAGTAGGGGTTAGAATCTTTTTAGGAAGCAAGGTGGGAAGAAATGTAGTCTAGATAGTTGTGGGAGTCAGTAGGTTTATAGTAGATGTTTAAGAAAGAACTGCAGATGCTGGAACAATTGAAGGTAGACAAAAAATGCTGGAGAAACTCAGCGGGCGAGACAGCATCTATGAAGAGAAGGAATAGGCGACGTTTCGGGTTGAGACTTTTCTTCACTGATGAAGTAAAGGTGATGTAGTATGGATTATAGTAGATGTCATTTGATAGTCTATCTCCTGTGATGAAGACGGTGAGATCAAGAAAGTGGAGGGAGATGTCGGAGATAGTCCAAATGAATTTGAGTGCAGAATGTAAATTGGTGGTGAAGTTAATTAAGTCCATGAGTTCTGCAGGGGTACAGGAGGTAGCACTGATGCAGTCATCAATGTAACAGAGATAGAGTGTACGCATGGAACAGGGTTGTTCAATGTATCGTACATAGAGGCAGGAATTGCTGGGGCCCATTCGCATGCCCATAGCTACGCCTTTGATTTGGAGGGCTGAGGGATAGGGATGATGTGGGGAGGAACCTTGAGAGAGAAGAAGCATGAAGGGCTAGATGGGGCTGGAGTGAAAGAAGAGGTGGTATAATTTGGCATATGAAAGGGTGGGTGGGGTAATTGGAATTTGGGGGGGTTGGCTGGATGAAGTGATGTGGTCAACATGATACAGATGTTGAGTAAGGGATGAAGTAGTAGAAGATGCAGAAGTGGGCTATCGCAAAATAGAGGAGAGATAAAATCTGCATGAGTTTTGATTAAATAATTAAGGAGAACATGTCTTCACTGATCTTGTTCAAACCATTACTTTTAATTGTCGGCTTTGTCCAATTCAAAAAGCCACATTTTCTAACTTCATTCTGTTTTTTTCTTCAAATTCAAACTCATCCAGTTTTCTTTACCTTCTTCCAAATATATTTGCCTTCAATCACAATTTTATTCTTGTCCTATTCCTGCTGCTGTATATGTGAGTGGGAACTCATTACTTCTAATTTGTATTCGCTGTGCAGAATTATATATATGAACGCAAAAGGAATTGCACAGCAGAAGCCTGATAACAACAGCCAAGACTGCCTGCTCATTTACCTCTGAAACATAAAATCAAATGTCAATAATTTTGAACAACATATTTAACATATATATATCTGCAAAAGCTACTCAAGGCAATATTTTAGTACCATACATTGACGGAACCTGCACTTGCATGAGCAAAATCATATTGCAGAAAGTTCCCGGTTTGCTATGTCCCTACCACCAGGTTTGATGGATTTAAAAATAATTATAAGTGTTAAACGAGAGTGAGATCGTTTGTAAAAAGACACTTACATTGTAATCCATAGGTCTACGATCCCCAGTGAAATAACTTTGGTTTCAGATCCAAGAATTTTAAAGCTCAGTAATCTCAGGAATATAAGGACCTACTGCCATTCTCCATGTTAAGCACTCCTGCAAGGTATATTTATAGATTCTGCATTCTGAATCTGTCATCAAGTTCAGGAGCTGTACCCCTAAGTCCAGTGAAATAACTGCATTTCAAGGAAAGCTTGGTTTCCTCAACAGTGACTGGATGTGCCCAAAATAGCCTAATAACATGTAAAGCCTGAGTTGTTCACATTATTATAGTGAATAGTCACTGGAATAATCAATTGGAAGCTTTGATATAAAATCAGCTGTTAAACATGCATACTAAGCAAAATCTATGTTCTTGAACAACTATGCCCTCTGCTGACAGACTTAAACACATTCAAAATAATAAACTGCAAATGCTGGAAAGTGGAAATAAAAACATAAAACGCCAAATACATTCAACAGGTCGGGCATCATCTGTGAAGTGAGAAACAGAGTTAAGGTTTCAGACTGATACTTATTCAGTGATTAACTGCACTGGAGAAAAAATATGCCATATTTGTTTTATACATTCAGCCCTGACAATGGAGCACAGAGCAGGACATACGGACTGGATCATGCAGTTCATCCTCAAAAAATAATTTATGTGGTTGGAATGTAAAGGAACCCCTTGCCCCTCTCTGGAGCAGACTCGATTAGATCAGTGGATTATTTCTGCTCCATTGTCATAATCAATGTCTTATGATCTTTCCTGCATATCCAGGGGACTACTTGTCCAACAATAGAATGTAATAGAATACTTTGTCATATGACAAGGCACAATGAAATTCTTTGCAAATGTTCGCCATATAAACGACATTGACAAAGTTACAAAGCTGGCTCCTCCTTTGTTCCTCCCTCCAGGCGTCCCCCCACGCCGGGTCCTCCATTGTTCTTCCCCCTCTTCTCCCCTCATGGTGGGTCCCCGCTTCACCGCCACCTCCGAGGCTCCGCCACAGCTGTCGAGGCTCCACCGCTGCTGAGGCCCCACCACTGCCACCGAGACTCAAGGCCACCAAGGCTCCATTGGTCCAGACAGGCTTCGCTGCCTCGCTTTTCAGCGGCCCCCTAGGAAGTGTCTGCCACTGCCTGATTAGCACCTGATAGATGGTTATTCACTATAGCTCAATCTGGCTGGCAATTTCAATAGACAATAGACAATAGGTGCAGGTGTTGACCATTTGGCCCTTCAAGCCAGATGGTCAACGTGGTCATGGCTGATCATCCCCAAACAATACCCCGTTCCTGCCTTCTCCCCATATCCCCTGACTCCGCTATTTTTAAGAGGCCTATCTAGCTCTCTCTTGAAAGCATCCAGAGAACCTGCCTCCACCACCCTCTGAGGCAGAGAATTCCACAGACTCACCACTCGCTGTGAGAAAAAGTGTTTCCTCGTCTCCATTCTAAATGGCTTACTCCTTATTCTTAAACTGTGGCCCCTGGTTCTGGACTCCCCCAACATCGGGAACATGTTTCCTGCCTCTAGCGTGTCCAAACCCTTTACCATCTTATACGTTTCAATGATATTCCCTCTCATCCTTCTAAACTCCAGAGTGTACAAACCCAGCTGCTCCATTCTCTCAGCATATGACAGTCCCGCCATCCCGGAAATTAACTTTGTAAACCTACGCTGCACTCCCTCAATAGCAAGAATGTCCTTCCTCAAATTAGGGGACCAAAACAGCACACAATACTCCAGGTATGGTCTCACTAGGGCTCTGTACAACTGCAGAAGGACCTCTTTGCTCCGATATTTGATTCCTCTTGTTATAAAGGCCAACATGCCATTCACTTTCTTCACTGCCTGCTGTACCTGCATGCTTATTTCATAGACTGATGTACAACGACCCCCCAGATCCCGTTGTACTTCCCCTTTTCCCAACGACGCCATTTAGATAGTAATCTGCCTTCCTGTTTTTGCTACCAAAGTGGATAACCTCACATTTATCCGCATTAAACTTCATCTGCCATGCATCTGCCCACTCCCCCAACCTGTCTAAGTCACCCTGCATTCTCATAGCATCCTCCTCACAGTTCACACTGCCACCCAGCTTTGTGTCATCTGCAAATTTGCTAATGTTACTTTGAATCCCTTCATCCAAATCATTGATGTATATTGTAAATAGCTGCGGTCCCAGCACCAAGACTTTCCTGCTGCAGTATATGAGAAGAGCAACTATGTGACCTCTGATTTCAGTATAATTCTGGATCCCCTTAGAAATTAACCATCAAAAGCAAACTTAAATGTTATCATCAACTCACTTCAGGTGTAGGATTTAGAAACTGTTTTCTTCTATTTGAGCTTCACAATATATTTTTGTAATATATGTAATAATGTATGTAATATTTTTGCCTGGTTGGATTCCAGGTGAGATTCCATGCCCTTTCTGATCAGATCTACTATCAACGCTGAAAATTAATGTTGGTAAATTACAGATATTTTTCATCATTTTTTATTCATACTATTAAATCAAAAATGTAAGCAACTTGAATGCTTCAGTAGAATAGCTTTTGAACGTTTGTACACGGGCACTTAAATTATCAATGCATAGAAAGCTGAAGAGCAAATGTGAATAAATCGGACTAGTACAATTTGATAAGCACAATGGTCAGCATGGACATGGTAGGCAGAAGGACGTTTTGCTGTGTTTTACAGCCCTATGACTAAATCCTGACAGGTTAATTACTTAGTGTTTTCAATTTTAAAGAAGGCTTAAGTTCCCTAGTCTTCTTCTATTGGTGGTTACTGGCTACTGGTCAGTCTGATTTCATGTGAAAATGTTGGTAGTTTCATGCCAGGAGATTTGCCAATGTGTCTGAACACAGAAGCCTGAAGTTGCTAATATGTGTTGGCCTGTGTTTTCACGACTAAACTCCATTAACACATGTTAACCGGTATTTTAGGACTAAGCTCTGTGTAACAGAGGAGCACAAAGTTATGGCAATTCCCAGTAGAATCTGCATTAACAGGTTAGACCTGAAACTGAGAGTTCTTCACCACAAATTCAATGAAGAAGAAGAGGTGGGAAGGTTTATGGTAACTTGATATTTGTAGATAAGGTGGATGGTCACAGTTAATTTTCCCAGGGCAGAAAAGTGTATAACTAAAGGCCATAGCTTTAAAGTGAAAAGGGAAAGGTTTATGAAGGACCTAATGGGAATGCTTTTCCACACAAAGGGTGGTAGGTAAATGAAACAAGCTGTCAGAGAAAATGGCGGAGATGGGTATAATTATAATGTTTAAAAGGCATTTAGATAGGTTTGTGGATGGGAAAGTTTGGAGGGCTCTGGCCAAATGCAGATAACTGGGACTAGCTCAGGTAGGCACCTTGGTTAACATGAATGAGTTGAGCTGAAGGATGAGTTTTGTGATGCATGACTTTCTGATTCTAAATTACCTTCCAATGTCCTGGGTAACCAATCCACTCCATTGATAATGGAATGCTTCTGCATTAAGTCTAATCTGGCACAAATGCAGAGGACAGATTCCCCAGGATAAATGAAAACGAGAAAGCTGAGAGAACTTAGCAGGTCAAGCAGCATCAGCCAGAAAGACGGAGGTAACTATTTCCAGCAACTCCAATTTATTTTTGCTTTTCTACAACACAGATTCAAGGGGATAAAACAGTTTATAGATTATTAACTGGATTAAAAAATAAATAAAATAATAATAATAATAATAATAACTGGATTATGAGAACAGTCTAAAAGGAGACCACAATTACCAAGTCCCCATTGGACACCTGTTAGGAAAGGTGAAAGGTCTGAAGTCAAGCAGCAGCTCTGAATCTTAGACACTTGCTCAGGGAAATGCTGGCAGTTAAACATGGACATCCCGGTGTTGGTCAGTCCACTAAGTGAATGAGTAAAGATCGATTATTAAAGAGACAAATGTTGCATAATTGATCTTGCTTAGAAAAATAAAAAAAGCTATTTGTAGTTTTTGCGGATGAAAAATAAAAAGGATATTTCCTTTATACTGTGAATGGCCTTCTCTTTTTAATGTGATTCTGTGGATGTTTCATTAACCAAGTGGCCATTGCAAATAATAATAAATATTTTTTTGCGAATTTCAAATAGTAGCTGTTCAGAGTATTTTTCTTTTTTTTCTTGCAGAAATTAGCATTTCATTGTTTTATCTATTTAAATATATTTGTAGTTGTCACTGTGGTCTTATCACAGTATACATGTGGTCTTTCACAATACATTACAATCATTCCTTGCTGGGTCTTTCTAGGAATTTCATTTTGGGAAGGGAACAAAGCTAACAGAGCTAAGGCTGCAAGTTCAAGTTCAAGTGAGTTTATTGTCATGTGTCCCTGTATAGGACAATGAAATTCTTGCTTTGCTTAAGCACACAGAAAATAGTAGGCATTTACTACAAAACAGATAAATGTGTCCATATACCATGATATAAATATATACACACATGAATAAATAAACTGACAAAGGAGAGTAAATGGAAAGACACACAAAATAAGAGTCACGGGTACGCTCACATAGAGATAATAAGGTGAGCACAATATACAAGCCGTTCTCTGAAAATCCATATTTAAGAAAGTTCCAATTCTCAGAGGCATCAAAGAATTGTGTGAAAATTTGCAGCTATTAGCCAAAGCTAGGGCAAACATGCCCAATGCAATATGCTTCATTGAAAATATGAGCTTTTTACCTTTATGCAGGCTTTCCTCCCACATGGAAAATCCCACAGTCACACAGGTCAGCTCAGTTTCCAGAAAGTGCATGCATTAAACACACCCAGGTGCCATGCTCAGCAGAACATGTCTTTACTCAAAGAATATCAGGAAACAAAGTAGGTCTTTGGAGATTTGCCCATTTGTAGGATGTCATTAGTTGCATCCATTATGGTTTGGCTTCTACCCTAATGAATCATAAGGATTTCTGTATTGGTGTGTGATTGCCAGCATTGTGGTGGTTCTGCCTTGACCCACCTAAGCCACATACCTGGAAGTGTTTCCTCTTTTTAAGAGCACCATAAACTCAATCCTTCAGTCACATTTGTCATTCGTGACCAGTCTTCATGGATGAGAGCATCAGCTGTAAAATTAACATGAGGTGAGGTGAGCAATTTTACGATAAGGGAGATAAATCCCACATCTTCACAATATTTTTTGCCCTCTTTGCTTCCAAAAACGGTTTTAAAAAGAGGTTGTTTCCCTCACCAATAGTCATCTATATTACTAAAAGTTTGTTCTTGACCGGTTTTGGCCATCAGTGCTGCGATTTCCGAGAGAACGCAGCCACCTACGGCCATCATTTTTGGCCACCTTGCTCAAAGCCCCCCTCCGTCATATGTGTGCCGAGGATTTTTCCCGTCGATAAAAAATGACAGATATATTAATGATTTTACAAAATTCCCCATTCTCTCTGCTGCCCCTGCTGGCGGCAGGGGGGAGGGACTATAAAACCAGGAAGTGGTGTGCCTCAATCAGTGTCTGCAAGCTGGAGGAAGGCAGAGGGTCACGTTTCTCTGAGCTGTGAATAACACTGAACACATGTCTACTCAAATGTAAGTGTCCTTAGTGGTTCTAAAACGCATGCAGAATGTGTCTATTGGTTCAAAAATGTTTGCAAAAAGTGTTTATTGGTTCTAAAATGTTTGCAAAAAGTGTCTCTTTTGGTTCTACAATGCTTGCAGAATGTGTCTTTTTTGGTTCTAAAATGTTTTTTAGGTTCTCCCCCCCCTTTCCTCTCCGCCCCCCTTTGCCTTAATAAAATCTGACAATGTGCACTTTAACCACATGTGACTTTTTTCTATTACAAATCTCAAATTGTGGAGTACAGAGGCAAATAAATAAATAATCTGTCCCAAACATTATGGAGGCCACTGTAGGTGATGTCATGCGGGTGAAAAGTCCATCTACCAGATGTCTTGCCACATGGAAAATCCAAGCTGTTGTGACTCTGTGAGTTGTCAGTAAGTTTGCAAGATTGCTTGTTCAAAAATTTACTTGCGTGCACATTATGAAATTGAAACCAGATTTGTTTCACTGTTTTTGATTAATGCGTTTATGTTACTCAATGAAGTAAAATGCAAGGCATGAGAGGTTAATATTTAGCAGAGCTTTGAAATGTTTCTGTCTATGTCTGTGCCAAATCAACCATGCATTGCTGTCAGTCACTGTATTATTATATTCTACGTTACTTTTCTGTAAAAAGACAGACAATTCTTCAATGACTATTCTACAACTTGTATGGAGAAAAAATGAAGCCATGTTAAAAATCTGCAGTCCTCCAAATAACAGATTCAGACAACAGGAATTTACAGAGATGACTATTGACTGATCATGGAAATCTGCTTAAATCAATGGAGAGGTTCCCTACACTCCTATGAATGTGAAATGAGATCTGTTTATTTGACAGGTTTCCTGATATTTTCAAGCAATCATTTGCAGAGAGGTCTAGCAAAATAGGTTTTAAAAACTAACTTTTACGTTTAAAAAGGATGCTTTAGACTGCATAGACATTTGCCTAGTCTTGGTAGTAATAACCAAAATAAGGGAGAAAGAAAAAGGAAGAGGCAGATGAGCATATGGAGGAGAGGAAAGGAACAGAGATCTTTTCCCCTCTGTACACCTGCTCCTTTCCCATCCTCGTTATGTTTGCTCCTACCCATCCCCCCACCCCTACTCCCACTCCCCCATATGCTATTTGGCTTGGGAGTGGTAAGAACCAGGATAACTCTATCCTTTGGGGGGTGGGAGATTGCAACCTTCATGTGGTCTGCCCTGTTTCAATGAATGCAATCAACCTGGCGTGCACAATCAAATAAGATCAAATAGAACAAGTTGTCCTACAACTTGAGGCTGTGCAAGCCATTTGCAAGAAGAAGAGGAAGACTCTATCCTTGTTCTGTCTGGGGGGAGGGGGAGTGAGAACAGAACTATGGAACACAGAAGCAGATGAGGGAACCATTTTGTACTCCCCCAGCTCTGTTGCAGCTTCTTCATTCTCCATTATTATTCGTCTGATAAATACGTCTGACGCCAAAGCATCACCCATCACAATTCTCCACAGATGCTGTCTGATTCACTGAGTTACTCTAGCACTTTGTCTTTTTTCTTTGAGCCAGCATCTGCAGTTCCTTGTGTTTATTGCTTTGTCCCACCCACATATTCTCTTTTCCAACTTTCTCCATCAGTCTGACAAGGGCACGACCTGACATGTCATCTGTCCATTCCCTCTACAGATGCTGCCTGTCCCACTGTGTTCTTCCAGTACTTAGTTTTTTTTGCTCAAGGTTCCAGCATCTGCAGTCAATAGTTCTTTTAATTTTGTTGTCATTTCAATTTTTTGAACATGCCTTACATGCTGCAACTGATGTTTAAAATAACCTTATTGTTTTAGAAACATAGAAACAGAAATTAGGTGCAGGAGTAGGCCATTCGGCCCTTCGAGCCTGCACCGCCATTCAATATGATCATGGCTGATCATCCAACTCAGTATCCCGTACCTGCCTTCTCTCCATACCCTCTGATTCCCTTAGCCACAAGGGCCACATCTAACTCCCTCTTAAATATAGCCAATGAACTGGCCTCGACTACCCTCTGTGGCAGAGAGTTCCAGAGATTCACCACTCTCTGTGTGAAAAAAGTTCTTCTCATCTCGGTTTTAAAGGATTTCCCCCTTATCCTTAAGCTGTGACCCCTTGTCCTGGACTTCCCCAACATCGGGAGCAATCTTCCTGCATCTAGCCTGTCCAACCCCTTAAGAATTTTATAAGTTTCTATAAGATCCCCCTCTCAATCTACTAAATTCTAGAGAGTATAAACCAAGTCTATCCAGTCTTTCTTCATAAGACAGTCCTGACATCCCAGGAATCAGTCTGGTGAACCTTCTCTGCACTCCCTCTAGGGCAATAATGTCCTTCCTCAGATTTGGAGACCAAAACTGTATGCAATACTCCAGGTGTGGTCTCACCAAGACCCTGTACAACTGCAGTAGAACCTCCCTGCTCCTCTTCTCAGATCCTTTTGCTATGAAAGCTAACATACCATTCGCTTTCTTCACTGCCTGCTGCACCTGCATGCCTACTTTCAATGACTGGTGTACCATGACACCCAGGTCTCGCTGCATCTCCCCTTTTCCTAGTCGGCCACCATTTAGATAATAGTCTGCTTTCCTGTTTTTGCCACCATAATGGATAACCTCACATTTATCCACATTATACTGCATCTGCCAAACATTTGCCCACTCACCCAGCCTATCCAAGTCACCTTGCAGTCTCCTAGCATCCTCCTCACAGCTATCACTGCCCCCCAGCTTAGTGTCATCTGCAAACTTGGAGATATTGCCTTCAATTCCCTCATCCAGATCATTAATATATATTGTAAATAGCTGGGGTCCCAGCACTGAGCCTTGCGGTACCCCACTAGTCACTGCCTGCCATTGTGAAAAGGACCCGTTTACTCCTACTCTTTGCTTCCTGTTTGCCAGCCAGTTCTCTATCCACATCAATACTGAACCCCCAATGCCATGTGCTTTAATTGTTTAATTGTTTTTAAGCAGATTTAACAAATGGAAACATTAAAAATCTTAATAGTTATCACAGATGGCAAAGCAGGGGCAGTGATGACCATTAGAGTTTTGCAAGACAGCATTGTGAGGATGGGGGTGGGGGTGTTGCTGGCTGTGAACCTCCCAGGTGATTTGATTTCCTGACCAAATGGCCTAAACCTTACAGATCTGAATTAAGAGATTCATAATTGGGTGGCACAGCAGTAGAGTTGCTGCCTTACAATGCCAGAGACCCAGGTTCAATCCTCACCATGAGTGCTGTCTGTACAAAATTTGTACATTCTCCCTGTGACTGCATGGGTTTTCTCTGGGTGCTCCAGTTTCATCCCACATTCCAAAGACATGCAGATTTGAAGGTTAATTGACTTCTGTGCTGTCCCTAGTAAATTGGCATTAGGATAGAACTAGTGTACGTGTGATAGTTGGTTGGTGCGGACTCAGTGGGCCATATGGCCTGTTTCCACACTGTATTTCCAAACTAAACTAATAGACAATAGACCATAGGTGCAGGACTAGGCCATTTGGCCCTTCGAGCCAGCACCACCATTCAATGTGATCATGGCTGATCATCCCCAATCAGTACCCCGTTCCTGCCTTCTCCCCATATCCCCTGACTCCGCTATTTTTAAGAGCCCTATCTAGCTCTCTCTTGAAAGCATCCAGAGAACCTGCCTCCACCGCCATCTGAGGCAGAGAATTCCACGGACTAACCACTCTCTGTGAGAAAAAGTGTTTCCTCGTCTCCGTTCTAAATGGCTTACTCCTTATTCTTAAACTGTGGCCCCTGGTTCTAGACTCCCCCAACATCAGGAACATGTTTCCTGCCCCTAGCGTGTCCAAGCCCTTTACAATCTTATATGTTTCAATGAGATCCTGTCTCATCCTTCTAAACTCCAGAGTGCACAAGCCCATCTGCTCCATTCTCTCAGCATATGACAGTCCCGCCATCCCGGGAATTAACCTTGTAAACCTACGCTGCACTCCCTCAATAGCAAGAATGTCCTTCCACAAATTAGGGGACCAAAACTGTACACAATACTCCAGGTGTGGTCTCACTGGGGCTCTGTACAACTGCAGAAGGACCTCTTTGTTCCTATATTTAATTCCTCTTGTTATAAAGGCCAACATGCCATTTGCTTTCTTCACTGCCTGCTGTACCTGCATGCTTACTTTCATAGACTGATGTGCAAGGACCATTGTACTTCCCCTTTTACCAACTTGACGCCATTTAGATAGTAATCTGCCTTCCTGTTTTTGCTACCAAATTGGATAACCTCACATTTAACCGCATTAAACTTCATCTGCCATGCATCTGCCCACTCCCCCAACCTGTCCAAGTCACCCTGCATTCTCATAGTATCATATAAACATATAATCTGTATTATGAGGTATCTAAAGGCCATGTGGAAGTAGTACGACACTCACAGAGTTCTGGGCTGTTTAAAATATGAAAATGCATAATCCCTTATATGTTTTTATGTGCAGCCGATCAGTGAGCTTCAAAAGAGGAAGCTGGGCATCCATGAATGATAGCTCTTCTAGCTTAGCCTTAGACAATGGAATGGAATACATTGTCACATGTGACAAGGCACAGTGAAATTCATTGCTTGCATACCCAAAGTATACAAGTAGCGGCTGCCTACGGCGTTTACCAAGTACGCCGGCTCCTCCTTTTGTTCTCCCACCTCCCTCCCACCCACAACAGTTCGCCCAAGTCGGGTCCCCATTGTCCATAGTTCTCCCCCATTGTCCTTCCCTCTCCCTCCTCACGGCGGTCCCCCACGCTCTTATTGACCGCCGACAGCGGGTCCACCCGTGAGACTTCACCACCACCGAGGCCCCATCGTCACAAGGCTTCATTGCTGCTGCTGCTTCACCACCGCCAAGGCCTCACCGCTGCCGACGCCCCACTTCGTGTCTGTCTCGGTCAGCGCCATCATTAGCCGCCGCACTGACCTCTTCAAAACAATGCTGAATCCTCTCCTGATGCCTACGTGGTGCCAACCCGAGCCCCAGCCATGGGCTCCTTTGGCCACTCCGCCAACCCGGGCTCTGACCCGTGAGGCGAGGCTCCTCTGACGATGAGTGAGAAAGCAAGTTCTAGCTTTATTAGGAAATAGGAAAGTTACACAATATGTGGGCATTGGATGGTTTTCCTACGTATTGCCAGATATTAGCAAAGGTTGTGTGAAAGATGGAGAAAGTAGATTTGCCAATACAAAATTTGCTGGATGTATTGAAAAAGGCATAGAGTTAATGTATCAGGTCAATGAGTTTGCATCAGAACATCTGATGGAAGTTCTAAAGAATGATCACTGACATAAAATAAACTTAATTTCTCTCTACACAATGTTGGAATGTTGAATATTTTCAAAAGTTTCTATTCTTATTGGGATTTCAGAAACTGCATTTTAAAATCTAACAAAACTCATCACATATTCATTCCATTGTGTTATGCAGCAACTGTGTACCAAACTCTTCCTCTGGGGTAACACAGTCAAGTCAGGACATATTGAAAAAGCATTCCCACCAAAGGCCTTAGACAACAAGGAGAAGCTATTGTTTGGTCGGGTAGACATTTGAATAGGATGAGTCTGTTAAATTAAAAGAGCATAGGCAACTTATGGAAGCCCTGGGCACCTTTGAAGACAAGATGGTATTCCTGACAGAGCTATTATGTTTTGTGTGAAGCAACATGCAATAGGAATTAGTGTTTGTTTTTAGAGTTTATTCAGAAATGGCAGAACATGTCTCATTGATTAAAGTTATAGTCTCTGGCGGATTGAATGATATCAGTAACAAAAACATTCTGCTCAAAAGCACTCTGCTGCATTTTGATGGCACAGAGTTGACTAGTTTTGGGGCGAGTCTGGCTCAGACAATGACTGTGGTATATGATCAAGCAATCAGTTGATATTCAATATTGAAGTAGAACATAAATAAAAATCGTACAAACAAAGTACAAGAATCACTATTCCGTGGATTCAACCATCAGAAAGGAGGCAAGGGAGAGAAGAGGACAAGAACAGAGGTAGGAATGAGAAAGGGGAGAATATTAAAATAACAAAGTGATGGAGTAACTCAACGGGTCAGGCAGCATTTGTGGAGGGAATGGATAGGTGACATTTCAGGTCTAGACCCTTCAGACATATAGGTAGCTGTGGTGAAAGGAAAGGAGAAGAAAAGGAGATGAAGAGGTAAACCTACTGGTCAAGGAATACAACCACGACTTCAATGAAAGAACCAGCACGGAAACAGAAGAAATATCCAGAGAAGATGTATAGTTCTTGGATATTAGGAATCGCTCAGCAAAGATGATAGGTGGACATTATTGTCTAGACTTACCTTTCAAACAAGAAAGCGTCAGCATGCCAAATAATTGTTGCATTGCAGAGCAGCTCATCCAGAACCTGAAACGCAGGTTTGGCAAGAATAAGAAATTCTGTGATGAATATACATCTTTCCTCACAGAAATGATTGACAATGGTTATGCTGAAATGGTACCTGTGGAACGGCAGAATCAGAGTGATGGAGAACTCTGGTCATCGTGGCTATCCCTCAAGGTCGAGGATGATGGTCTATGTTCTGTTGTTTTTATGGACTCTCAGGAGTCCAATCCTGGCTTTGAAAGTTGTTCAGCATTCAGGACGGGTAATTCCAGCTGGCAGATCAGGCTTTGGTTGTTGCTGCCTCTCTTTCCATTATCTACTCTTTTCTTTTAATTCTGTGCATCTCTTGGCGTCGAAGGTCACTGTTCCTTCTTGGATGACGGTTCGTCAGAGTTTCCTGTCCTTGGGATTGGTTACCCAATTGTCGATGTCGATTTCATATTTCTTCATGCTGGCTTTCAAGCCGTCTTTGAATCTCTTCTTTTGTCCGCCTTTTTAAGCTGGGATTAGGTTTGCTTTGGTAGATGCACGTCTTCCATCCGAACAACATGTCCGGCCCATCTTAGTTGGTTCTTGATGACGAAGGCTTAGATGCTAGATGTTTTTGCTTCATTCAGCACGCTGACGCTGGTTCTTCTGTCTTCCCAACTGATATTTAAACTGCTTCAAAGACATCGTTGATGGAACTTTTCAAATGTTTTCAGATGGCGTCGGTATGTTGTCCAGGTTTCTGATGCATACAGGAGCATTGGAATCACCACTGCCTTGTACACTAACATTTTGGTGTCTGTTCGGATGTCGTGATTTTGAAAGACTCTCGTTCGAAGACGTCCTAAAGCTGTTCCAGCACACTTAAGACAATGTTGGATCTCGTCATCAAGGTCGACATTAGAGGAGAGATGTCTTCCGAGGTACGGAAAGTGATCCACATTTTCCAGGTTGTTTCACCAAGTTGAATTGATGGTTCTTTCCGATTTGTCTCAGTTGGTGACGACCTGTGCCTGGAGTTGATGTTAGGTTCAAGTTTCGTGTGTGCATTGTTGAAGGCACTCGGGATCTGTTGCAGATGATTTTCTGAGAGAGCTGCAACACAGTTGTCGTCTGCGTATTGGAGCTCGATGAGGGAGCTCATAGATATCTTAGTTTTGGACTCGAGACAGGCAAGATTGAAAAGTCTGCCATCTGTTCTGTAGATGATTTCGATTCCTGGGGGTAAGTCGTCCAGGATGATGTGGATGGTTGTTGCAATGAAGATAGTGAGCAGTGTTGGGGCAATCACGCATCCTTGTTCACTCCTGATCTGACTGGAAACGGCTCACAGGTGCCATGACTGTGGCAAACATGTCATCGTGGAGAAGTCGCAGGATTCAAATATACTCTTCAGAACATCCACAGGTGGATACGACGTCTCATAAGAGTTCCCTTGATACCGAGTTGAAGGCCTTAGTGAGGTCAATGAATGCCATGTACAAAGGTTGAAATTGTTTACAACATTTTTCTTGTAGTTGACGCATTGTGAAGATCATGTCGGCTGTTCCACGTGATGGTCTAAAACCGGCTTGTGCCTTCAGAAGGAACTTTCACATATCAACACGACTGTTACGACACATCCATGAACAGCTTGGACATGGAGGAAGAAATAATATGCTGTCTCGCCACTAAAAGATACTGGATTATCAAAGCTAACTCTACTGCATGAAAGGTCATAATAGACTGTGTTGTGTGTAAATGACAACAGGGGAGAGATGGAGAACAAAAAATGGCAGACTTGCCCCTGGAGAGGATTCTTCTAGACAAGCCTCCATTTACAGATGTTGAAGTAGACCACTTCGGTCCTAGCGAGATCAAGAGAGGTCAAAATCTTGTTAAAAGGTATGGTGTAATCTTCACCTGCATGGCAAGCAGGGCAGTACGTCTTGAAGTTGCATCTACACTGACACAGATCCTGCATCCATGCATTACGAAGATTCATCTGTTGACGAGGTCAATTTTCATCTTTAAGATCAGACAATGGCACAAATTTTGTCGGAGAAGAAAGAGAATTGAGAGAAGCACTTAATGGCTTAAATCAGGACAAGATCCAGAATGCTATGCTTCAGCGAGGGATAAAGTGGCACTTTAACCCCCCAGCAGGATCCCATCACGGCGGTGTTTGGGAACGATTGATCTGCAAGGTTCGAAATGTGCTGTGCTCTGTTCTTAACCACCAAGTTCTGGATGATGGATTGCAAACTTTATTTTGTGAAGTTGAAGCAATTTTAAATGATCGACCCATTACCAAGAGTTCTGATGATCCAATAGACCTGGAAGCACTTACACCAAACCATCCTCTGTTGAAAACCAAGCCAATACTACCACCTGGACTTTTTGTGAAGGAAGACGTATATCAAATGCAGATGGAGACAGGTGCAAAATATGGAAGACCTTTTTTGGAAACAATGGACACAAGAATACTTGCCTCTAAACCAAAAAAATGACAACGATGGTCAAGGGTAAGGAAAAGCTTTGCTCCAGGTGACATTGTGGTGGTGGCTGATTCCACTGCACCACGGGGCTCCCGGCTAATGGGCAGAATATTGGAGACCATACCAGATGCACAAGGTCTTGTGCGTACAGTTCAACTTCAGACGAAGAACATCATCTTGGGAAGACCGATAACTAAATTATGTCTGCTCCAAGAAGCTGAGACCTAGGTACAGCAAGAAGAAGGAAGAGTAGAAGATTGAAGAATCACAAAAGAAGATTAAATGCCAACACATAGTACATACCTTTTTTTTGTAATGTGTAAGCTTTTATAGCTCCTTTTAATGTTTATTGGTAATTGTTTTGTTATATACGTAGAACAATTTGGGGCCGGTGTGTAGGAGCCATTTATGTTTAGGCTAGCTACTGTTGGCATATTATATTATTTTGTCTAGATATATCTTGCAATATAATTTTGGACACTTGGGGGCGGTCATTAGATGCACAGAGGGGCGTATACATATGACAGGGAGTGATCAGACCAGGCACAGGGATGGAGAGCATACAGTTCTCACCAGATCGGGGAGAACAGAAAGCTACAACTTGTATGCACAATAAGGAAAATCTGGTACGTTCATCTCTTTGTTTGTAGAACTACTTCAATAAAGATCCAATTATATTTCAAATAACGACTGGAAGATCTGTTCTTTGTGGTCTGCATAAGATCACTCCTACATACCTGTGAAGTAATGGCAAAGGAACGTTGGATACTGGAAGTATTGGAAATTTGCCTTTACATCACTATTGTAATTCTGTTTCAAAGAGTGACTGCACCTCATTGACAATTAGCAATTTAGGGAACCTTGAAAACCATCAAAGATGCTTTACTAATTCAAGTATTTACTTAACCTACCATTAAACAGTTCTGTATAAATATCCCTACCTATATTTTATATTCTTTGTGGATTACACAGCCCAACACACTGGAGGGCCTTAAACTAGAGGTTTTGGTTCATTTTCCAAGGAAGCAAGTTCTTCCTTGAGAATCAATTTTTATTTATAAAGATTTACGTGTTTTATTTTGGTTGGCGTAGCTTGTGGGCAAACATTGAAATATTGCATTAAGATGAAGAAACCAGATAACTATCAGTAGGAAACTTACTTCCTTTTTATGGATTAGATAACAAGTTTGTAGCCATAGTTTGGTTATGGTGATCGCAGTTGTGCACTCTAGATTTAAAAAAAAATCCATTGAAACCTCAAGCATCCACAGTTCATTGATGCACGTACCTTGAGGAAAATGAGGAAGAAATTGCTCATTCAAATCAGTAATGCATCAATATGTCTGAAAAAGGGTACAGACCTGAATCGTCATCTTTCCATGTTCTCTAGAGATGCTGTCTGACCAGCTGAATTACTCCAGCACATTGTCTTTTCTTGTTAACCAGTATCTGTAATTCCCACGTGTCTTCATGCATTGATGCCTCTGGGGACAAATGATGGATGAATATGCCTGATGTGCTGTTGTCATTAACTGAAACATTAATGATAAAGGTTGCAGTGACCATTACAATCAAAGGAGAGTGTTAAACAGATGTTAAAGTCTTCTCTGCTATTCACCCAGCTTACAACCATCCTGTTGGTATTCAAATGAATCTTAAAAATTAACTTGCAAATGAAAGAAAAGGGTCTGCTTGAGATTGTGATGGAGTAGTAATTGGAAATCACATATCAATTGGCACAGATTTAGATGTTAAAATAGACAATGGAATAAAAGCACAACTAAACAGAACATAAATAAGATCAGTCATAAGCTTGGAGCTAAAACCTGATCCTGAGCAATTTAAGTTCTGCAATGAAAATACTGGAGACACTCAGCTAATTAGACAACAATTAAAGAGGGTAAAAATATTTTTAGACTTAACTTACTTGTCAAGAAATTTGTAGTTTTAATGCGGGACACTTTTTAAATTAAGGATTCAGCAACTTAATATCCTAGGTGAGTAAACTTGTATGGAATGTAAATAGTGTAGAAAGGATTTGTTTTCCCTCCTTCAGAATACTCAAAACTGCATTTATTAAATTACAGAGGAAATAGCCTATTGTGATGGAGGAGTCTCGTACGGAAAGGCTGTGGGAAGCGTAAAGAGTTGGTGCTGGAAAAGGGGAATTTTAGCAGGTGGCCTTAGGTGCTAAAGTATAGCACATTCAGGATGCGATTGTTCAGGAGCAGTTAAGATGCAAATGTGATGGTGAAGGGGGAAAGGTTAAGGTTGCAGTCAGGACACAGTAGATGATGTAGAGTCCTAAGAGATCCTCAACGTGGGATAACTTCTGAAGGGGAAATTCCTCAAACTGCAGAGCATCTTGGACAATACAGTTCACCCCCTCCATGACACACTGGTCAACTTGAGGAGTACCGTCAGCAACAGACTGGTTTCACGAAGATGCAGTACAGAACGCCACAGGAGATCCTTTTTCCCCTGTGGCTATCAAACTCTACAACTCCTCCCCATTCTTTTGTGGGGTAGACTGGAATCAATCGCCACCCATTTCCCAAATTTTGCACATCCCCAAATCTTTCCACTCGTCACTTTAATTTCATGTATCTGTTGTGTTTTTGACTCTTGGCAGACCAATTTCTCTTCTGGGATAAATATTGTATCGTATCGAACCTTCCTGCTGTTAGTGTCAAGCACTGAACTTCACTAGCTGGGACATGCAGTCGAGCCCATTTTAACTCTCAACTTTAGTAGGTCTTTGACTCATAGGCAGGCTCCGCTTCTGCCCGAGTGATCTGTGTCACCAAATTTATCATGTGTACACAATATATATATTTGATATTACATACCATTGGATCCCACTGTTCCAAGTCTGGGCAATTCCTTACATTTTATTACAGAACAAATGATAGATGATGAGGATATTTATAGGGAACGACGCATGCTGTATGTACAGGCAAATATTCTATTGCGTAAATTTGGTGCGTGTGCAGATGCGGTGAAGATGTCGCTATTTAGAGCATACTGCACACCTCTCTACACTGTGCACTTGTGGTCGAACTATGGAAACACAAGTTTGCAGAGACTAAAGGTGGCATATAATGATGCCATGAGAACACTGCTTAGGAAACCTAGATGGTGTAGTGCTAGTAACATGTTTGTGGCTGCAGGAGTCAGTACTTTAGAAGCTCTCCTAAGAAATCATATGTATAAATTCATCTGCAGGATAAATGACTCTAAAAATGTAATTATTGTTGCCTTGTCAAACATAAGGTATAGCACTGCACGCTACGAATCCCAGCTGTGGAGACACTGGTATCGTTGTAGGACATTGATCATTCTTTTAATCTGGAATTTTAATTCATGTATTGTGTTTTTTTTTAATATATAATTTATGATGCTTTTATGTGATATACTAAGATTTTATATTTACTTTATGATATTTTTTAATATGCAATGTATTTTTATGTAATGTTGCCCCTTGTCTGGACCTCGAGTCTGTAATAAAGTTTATTATTATTATTATTATTATTATTATTATTATTATTATTATTATTATTATTATTATTATTATTATTATTATTTGTGCAATACATTCAGAAGATCTGGAAGCAATTTTGTAAAAATTGTTAATAAAGCAACAAAGAAATTATTTATTTCTGAGAAAAGCCCATTTCAATATATATTTTAATATTATGCAAGGGTATTTCTAGGCTATTTATCAAGATGTTAATTGATAATATATAAAACAGCTTACCTAAGTTTATGTTTTACATATTTTCTTTACAACGTCCCCCATGGTAGGCTGATCCATAAGATTAAGATGCATTAGATTAACTGTACCTTGGTCAAAAAGATTCAGAACCAGCTCATTTATAGAAGGCAAAGGGTTGTGGTGAAAGGACAATATTCAGGCTAGAGATCTGTGACCAGTGGGGTTCCGCAGGGATAGATGCTAGGACCTCTGCTGTTTGTGATTATACAAATGACTTGAACATAAACATGGACAGGTTGGTTAGTAAGTTTGCAGATAACACCAAGATTGCTGGGGTCGCACAGTGCAAGGAAGGCTGTCTTAAGTACACAGTGGGATATAGATCGGCTACAGAAAGTGTGAGGTATTGCACTTTTGGATGTAAAATGCAAGGGGATTTATGACTAATGTCATGACCTTTAACAGCATTGATGTACAGAGAAATATTGGGTACATCAACAAGATTGTTGTACTCAATATAGGCAAGGACACCAGCATAATCACTAATGAGTCTTCAAGAATGGTCACTCCCTCTTCTCCCCACTCCCATTAGGCAAGAGGTACACGTGTGAAAAGGCACACCTCCAGATTCAGGGCCAGTTTCTTCCCTGCTGTTGTCAGGCAACTGAACCATCCTATTAACAAGAGAGCGGTCCTAAGCTATTATCTCTATAGACCCGCGGACTATCTTTAATCGGACTTTATTAGACTTTATCTTGCACTAAATCTTATTCCCTTTAACATGCATCTGTACACCATGGATGGCTCGATTGTAATCATGTATAGTCTTTCCACTGACTGGTTAGCATGCAACTAAAGCTATTCACTGTACCTCAGTACATGTGACAAACTAAATTAAACTAAAATGTTTTAAGTACAACATTTCTGGTGAGGGTAACCAAAGCTCCATAAAAGTGGCAACACAAATAGAGTGATAAAGAAGGTGTATGTTTTCATAGGTTGGGCCATTGAGCATCAGGTAGTCATGACACAGCTTTATAGGACTTTGGTTAGGCCGTATTTGGAGTATTGCATGTAATTCTAATCGCCCATTAAACAAATGATGTGGAGGCTTTTGAAAGAGTGCAGAGGAGATTTACCAGAACAATGTAAAAAGAGTAACTCAACAGGTCAGGCAGCAGGTCTGGAGAACATGTTTCAGTGACATAGAAACATAGAAAGTAGGTGCGAGAGTAGACCACCAAAACGTTCCTTCAAAACGCTCGAAGATCTGTATGAAAAACACTGGGAGAGAGGAGCGGCCAGACAAAGCCTCTGGTATGTAATAGGTGATCACTGGGGGAGGGAGGTTTGATAGACACATGGTTTGGAATAAAGGCCAGAGATTAAAACATATTGATTCAAGACTTTTGTCAGAGCTAAATCCTAATCCAAATGCAATTTGTAGTAAAATTTCAATGACTTAAGTAAATGGGATTCCATCCATGCTAATCACCTCTGCTTGTGTTTTTTTTGTTGTTCATTAATTGGAAGAGCTTATCACTGGAACATATGCACTTTGGAAAATATTATGGCAAAGGCACCATGGGAGCATGCTATCATGCCAGGCCTGTTATTAATTCATTGCTAAAACAATTGACAATTGAAATATATGGCCCACTACTCCGTAAGTTGGTCTTATTTGGATTCAAAGCAAAATGTCTTCATTTCATAGGAATGCACAGCTGAAAGACCTCAGTTCATTTCATAGTACTGTAGAATTATTACAGCAGGGAAGGAGGCCATTTGGCGCATCAAGTCCATGTCAGCTCCTAGTAGAGCAATTGCATCATCCATTCTCCTACTTTTATCACAAGTGCTTATCCAGTTCCTGTTTGAAGGCACTGATTGATTGTTAATACTGGTCAAAGCCATGAGTTAAAAGTGTATAATTGTCATCTGCACCAGGACTGGAACAATGAAAATCTTATTTGCTGCAGCTTCACCGGCACATTATACACAACTCAAATAAACATACAATAAATTATCAGTTACAGTAGATAAACCAGACCATAATAGCGCAGCCCAAAGTACACAGTGCAACATTAGTAGAACAAAGTCCAAGTTCACAGCTGTGGTAGGGCTTTGCAGGGTGGTTCAATAGTGTGGAATTTGATGGGAAGAAGCAGGTCTTGAACATTGAGGCAGTGTTCTCAGGCTCCTGTGTCTTCTCTTCTTTCCAGTGGTGGCAGCGAGATGAGAGCATAGCCAGTGTGGTGTAGGACTCTGATGTATCTAAATATTTCCTGAACAAGTACTGTACATCTGTCAAATCTCCTTGTAAACTTCTTTGCTCTAAGAGCACATCCAGTTTTTTTAACCATCATTCCTGGAGATTCTAGCCAATGTACCCCTGCATTGTCTTCATATGTTTCCTTAATTGCAGTGATCTTAAATGGAGGCAGTAGTCCAGTTAATTAGTGATTTAACAAAACACAACTTACAGGCATCAGAATATCACACTGTATGCTTTTGTAACTAACCTTTTGGCATTCTTTGCCACTTTCAAAGCAATCATGCATGGATGAGTTTAGCTATAAGGACATATTGAACAAACTTGGATTGTTTTCTCTGGTGTGTCAGAGACTGAGGGGAGACCTGGTAGGAGTATATAAAATAATGAGGGTCATAGGTAGGGTTGACAGAATGTTTTTTTCCCAGGGATGGAAATGTCAACAATTAGAAAGTATAGCTTTAAGGTGATAGAGGCAAAATTTAAAGATGTACAATACAAGTTTATTTATTTTTCACAAGCACACACTCATGTTCAGCTTAGACGTTGGCCTGTTCCTGTGCTCTACTGTACTGCTATTTTCTATGTAATTATGCACATATAACACCTTCAGCTCCATCATATATATTTTTAGAAATGTACTATTTAAACTTTCGTATTCGTTTTTCTATAGCATATCACTTTATATACATCTCTATTACATTTCATTTCACATGTCTTTGGCAAATTCAGCTTGTCTGCTTTCTTACAACCATCTTCTAAAAATCTTGGTGTTTACAACCAAGTTGATACCATCTAAAAATTTGGCAATTTTATACTGCACAACTTTGGCTAAGTATTACTACTAGTAGGACGACAGATGGCACAATGGGCTAAGTGTTCGGCTGGCAACCGGAAGGCAGCTGGTTCCAATCCCGCTTGGAGTGCATACTGTCGTTGTGTCCTTGGGCAAGACACTTCACCCACCTTTGCCTGTGTGTGTCCTTGGGCAAGACACTTCACCCACCTTTGCCTGTGTGTGTCCTTGGGCAAGACACTTCACCCACCTTTGCCTGTGTGTGTGGATGTAATTATGTGAAGCACTTTGGGGTCAATGCAAGTTGACTAAAAATGTGCTATATAAATAAAAAAAGACATTACTATATTTCAGAAAAGCAGCAGTCCCTGCACTGACTGAGAACAACACTAGTTTATAACAAAATAATGGTTTACCTTTAAGCAAAAACATCAAGAGGGAACTCAGAAGGCCAAGCAGTATTTGTGTAGACAAAGTGGTGGAGTTGAAATGTCGCATCAGGACTGACACTGAGATGACTGGTAGGGGATTGGAGTTGTTAAATTCACAGTGTAATCGTTAATTAGAATTCCTCTTGCACAAAGGATTTGCATAACAGAAAGTTTCGGGAATCAATCTCATTATTTCCAATAAGCAAATTAGACAAAGATAAGGAAGGCTTCAATGGCTTGTGGCACTGGAGCTTGAGATAATAAATCTTTCCAGGTGTTGACTAAATGACATTGATTGCACATTTTTCAACAATGCAATCAACAAGAGTGTTTAAAAAAACAGGTCAATTTTAAAGATAAATGTATTTCTAATTGCAAATTAATGAATTGTATCTGTTTTAGCCCTAATTTTATTCACGGTACCAAGTTTAATTATACCATAACAGCTGTGCTCTGTCTAAAAGGATGACAGTTTCATTGCCTGAATACCTGGTATTTGCATCAATTTTTGTTTTATTTCAGCAGTTTTATTGATTTTCCATTTAGATTGAAGGGATTTTTGAGAACAATAATCTGTGGCCTGGCCTGGAACATGTGGTAGAAATAAATATCTAGCCCATCCAAAAGCTCTGACAATTACACCATCAGCACATTCAGGCCTGGGATATTTTAATATTGTGTGGATCTGACAATGGGATGAATGTGAGCATCCACTTTCAGTATCAAAATAAATTGGGCAGTCAGATGAAGTATTTCTGTTATGCTGCATTTGCAGTTAATTGCCTGGAAGAAGAAGATTCTTGCAAATGAGGAGCATACCTCACAAATATTCTTTAAAAAAGGCGTCTAAAGGCCAGATATTAGGGTTGTTGAGGCCACATGGCAGAAGTGAGACAATTTTCCATCAAGAGAGTGTTTTGCACAGAGGATCCTCACTACATATAGAACATTGAACTTTGAATTTAGCACAGAACCTGGCCATTCGGCTTATGATATCTGTGCCTAACATGATGCTAAATTAAAGTAATCCCTTCTGGTTGCATGTGATTCTTAGTGTGTGTGTGTGTGTGTGTGTGTGTGTGTGTGTGTGTGTGTGTGTGTGTGTGTGTGTGTGTGTGTGTGTGTGTGTGTGTGTGTGTGTGTGTGTGTGTGTGTGTGTGTGTGTGTGTGTGTGTGTGTGTGTGTGTGTGTGTGTGTGTGTGTGTGTGTGTGTGTGTGTGCTGAACTATTTGTCTCGTTTATCATTTTGTTTGAAGTGTACTATGTTTACATATTCTGGTTGTGCTGCAGCAAGTAAGAATTTCATTGTTCCATCTGGGACACATGACAATAAAACACTTGACTCTTGACATTTGTGCGCCTTTCTACAAGTTTGTTAAATGGTACTAACTTATCTTCTTCTTCTTCTTGCGTATGGAGTACACAGCCTAAAGTTGTAGGACAACTTGTTCTATTTGATCTTATTTGATTGTGCACACCAGGTTGATTGCATTCGCCGAAACAGGGCGGACCGCGTGAAGGTTGCAATCTCCCACCCCACTAACTTATCTGCTTCACCATTACACCTGGGAGCGGGTTTCATGTACCTACCACTCTGTAAAAAAAATTGTCCTGCACATTTCCTTTAAACTATCATCTGTCACCATCTAGTATTTTACATTTTTTATCCTCGGAAAAAAGTTCTGACTGCCTGCCCTATCTGTGCCTCTCATAATTTTTTAAACATCCTTCAATCTCACATCAGGCTCCAACACTCCAGAAAAAAATCCGTCTGTCCCAAGATGACCTACCTATATTTGTTTTGGTCTTTTACTTGTGTATGATTGTAAGCCAAACTAAATTAAACAAAAATGATTGGCCTGTGGCAGCTCAAATGTGTTTATCTGGACTGTGCCTGCAGTTACCTGCGGAATGCTTTGGATGGCGCCATTTAAGTGCTGATCACATTAGAAGTTGCATTATATCTTATATCGAGGATAGACACAAAAATCTGGAATAACTCAGCTGGACAGGCAGCATCTCTGGAGAGAAGGAATGGGTGACGTTTCGGGCATTATATCTTAAAGTTGATTACTAAGGTATTAAAAAGCCTCTGATGAGATATTCGTCAATTTGTTTTCAGATGCATTTGTCTTCTCTTTTTCATAAGTTCCTGCTGGAACAAACTGATATTGTTCTCTTTAGAGCAAAGAAGGTTGAGAAAAATGTTGTGTAGGAAGGAACTGCCAGATGCTGGTTTAAACCAAAGATAGACACAAAATGCTGGAGTAGCTCAGCGGGACAGGCAGCATCTCTGGACAGAAGGAATGGGTGAAGTTTTGGGTCGAGACCCTTCTTCAGACTAGCCAAGGGAAAGGGAATCGAGAGATATAGACAGCGATGTAGAGAGATATAGAACAAACAAATTTTAAAGATATGCAAAAAGGTAAGGATGATAAAATAAACAGGCCATTGTTAGCTGTTTGTTAGGTGAGAATAAGAACCTGGTGCAACTTGGGTGTGGGGAGGGATGGAGAGGGAGGGAATACCGGGGTTACTTGAAGTTAGAGAAATCAATATTCATACCTCTGGGTTGTAAGCTGCCCAAGCGAAATATGAAATGCTGTTCCTCCAATTTGCGATCAGCCTCACTGACAATGGAGGAGGCCTATGACAGAAAGGTCAGTGGGAATGGGAAGGAGAATTAAAGTGTTCAAGAAGGAACTGCAGATGCTGGAAGATCGAAGGTACACAAAATTGCTGGAGAAACTCAGCGGGTTCAGCGAAACGATCGCCCAGTCTACGTTTGGTCTCGCCGATGTATAAGAGTCCAAAAGATTTGATGGATGTGTGTATGACCTTGGTTAGAAAGGGTAAATACAGGAAGGTGTTCTCAGCAGTAGGTTCAAAGCCCAGGAATCGTATGTGTTTAAATTTTGGGGGAAAATTAGAAATTAATTTGAGGAGAATCTTTACACAGTGTGTTGCTATGGTCTGCTTCTCATTGCCTGAAAGGAATGAATACATCTGGGCTATAAAAAGGGAATTACATAGGTAATTGTCTAAATTATGAGCAACAGCAGTAGAGGCATGCTGTTGTTCAGACCCCTCATGTCTAAATTCAATCCTGAGATCAAATACTGTCCGTGCAGACGTTGTATGTTCTATATATGTGATATCTGGGTTTCCTCTGGGTAGTCCACTTTCCTCCATGCCATTGCCTATATTATCCTTAATGCATGTTAATGATAATACTATTCAAATGCAGACTGCATGTGTGAGAGATAATAAGTTATAGGGGCACAGGCAAAAATGAAGGGGAAATGGGACAAATTGAATGGGCTCCAATGGACTAAATGGTCTCTATCTATTTTGTTATAAATATAAGGAAATAGTTTTTAAAAACATATGACAATAGGGCTAAAATGTTCAAGAAGGAACTGCAGATGCTGGAAGATCGCAGGTACACAAAAATGCTGGAGAAACTCAGCGGGTGCAGCAGCATCTATGTTGTCCTGTGAGGTGTTGGTATGGAGCTATAAAACATGAAAATACCTGTATCATGCCAAACCTTTCCTATCCATGTATCTGTCCAAATGTCTTTTAAATGTTGGTATTGTACCTGCCTCAGCAACTTCCTCTGGCAGCTCAGTCCATATACGACCACGCTCTGTGGGGAAATCTTTGCCCCTCGGGTTTCCCCTGGGTTCCTAATTTGAGGAAGGACATCCTTGTGATTGAGGCAGTGCAGCGTAGGTTCACGAGATTGATCCCTGGGATGGCCGGACTGTCACATGAGGAAAGATTGAAAAGACTAGGCTTGTATTCACTGGAGTTTAGAAGGATGAGGGGCGGGGGGTCTTATAGAAACATATAATATTATAAAAGGACTGGACAAGCTAGATGCATGAAAAATGTTCCCAATGTTGGGTGAGTCCAGAAACAGGGGCCACAGTCTTAGAATAAAGGGGAGGCCATTTAAGTGAGGTGAAAACTTTTTCACCCAGAGAGTTGTGAATTTGTGGAATTCCCTGCCACAGAGGGCAGTGGAGGCCAAATCACTGGATGGACTTAAGAGAGAGTTAGATAGAGCTCAAAGGCTAGTGGAATCAAGGGATATGGGGAGAAGGCAGGCACGGATTATTGATTGGGGACGATCAGCCATGATCGCAATGAATGGCGGTGCTGGCTCGAAGGGCCGAATGGGATCCTCTTGCACCTATTTTCTTGTTTCTATGTTTCTAGTCCAATTCCCTCCATGTCATTGCCTAAATTTAAAAAAAATGGCATGTGTCTGTGGCGATATGTTGCAAGCATTAAATTTTTCTCCTCTTATCTTAAACCTATGGCCTCTAGTTCCTGATTTAACAAAACCTGGGAAAGCAACTGTGATTTTATATGCCTCTATGAGATCTTCTTACGATTTTATATGCCTCTATAATATCACCCCTCAATCTCCTACGCTCCTAGCAATAAAGTATCAGGCTGCTCAACAATCTCCCCAATCCTGGCAACATACTCATAATCTTTTCTGCACCCTTTCCAGCTTAATAATATCTATACTATTATAAGGTTCACTGCAAAAGTCCTCCATTGTTTTGACGTCCCAAAATGCAGCATTTCACACTTATATGTAATAAACTACATTTGCCATTCTTCCGTCCATCTACCCAGCTGATCAAGATTCTGCATCAAGCTACAAATGGCCTCCTTTCACGCTTTGACAATTCCATGAAATAATTTGCACTCTCCTCAAGGAGAAAGTTTGGAGTATGTGGCACATGTGCGATTCTGATGTAAACTCCCAACTGCACAAAATCCAAGTGAATATTTATTTGGAAGTACTCCAATGAAATAGTAAATTCCTTGAATTCACTGGATGAGGTAGATTTTGACGGTGTGATGTTATTTAAAAAAATCAAACAACCTACTTTATTATCCTGCTCTTTACTTAAATTAAAGTAGGTTCTTTGCTAGCCATGATCTTTAGTTTAGTTTAGTTTAGAGATACAGCGCAGAAACAGGCCTTTCGGCCCACCAAGTCCACACCGACCAGCAACCCCCGCACATTAACACTATCCTACACACAATAGGGACAATTTACACTTTTACCAAGCCAATTAAGCTAGAAACCTGTACGTCGTTGGAGTGTGGGAGGAAACCAAAGATCTCGGAGAAAACCCACATGGTCACGAGGGGAACATACAAACTCTGTACAGACAGCACCTGTAGTCAGGATCGAACCGGAGTCTCTGGTGCTGCAAGCGCTGTAAGGCAGCAACTTTACCACTGCGCCACTGTGTCGCTCTGTTTTACATAATAATACAAAGTCATGAGCTTCTCTTTACACTTTACTTTAGATTTTAGAGATACAGTGTGGAAACAGGCGTTTCGGCCCACCGAGTCCACACTGACCAGCGATCATCCTGTACACTAACCTACACATGCTAGGGACAAGTTTTTACAACATGCCAAAGCCAATTAACCTACAGGCCTGTATGTCTTTGGAGTGTGGGAGGAAACTGGAGAAGCCAGAGAAAACCCACATGGTCACAGGAGAACATACAAACTCCATACAGACAGCACCCATAGTCAGGATCGAACCCGGATGTTTGGCGCTGTAAGGCAGTAACATTACTGTTGCACCACTGTGCCGCCCGATAGTGACAGTGAAATGTAACAACATTTTAAAAGTATTCTTTTGACTTTAGATTTCAGATATTCCACTGATGACTGATTATTAAAAGGGACTTTAATGCCCCTGTCCCACTTAGGAAACCTGAACGGAAACCTCTGGAGACTTTGCGCCCCACCCAAGGTTTCAGTGTGGTTCCCGGAGGTTGCAGGTGGTTGCCGGAGGTTGCAGGTAGTGGAAGCAGGTAGGGAGACTGACAAAAACGCACGGAAACCTTGGGTGGGGCGCAAAGTCTCCAGAGGTTTCCGTTCAGGTTTCCTAAGTGGGACAGGGGCATTACAGAAACATCATGATAGTTTTGCTGTATGTCAGCGCAAAGTGGGTTAGCATGCACTAAGATGCTTTTAGTATCTATTTTTGGTGTGAACCAGCATCTGCAGTTCCCTCTACACATTTAGCATGCACTAAGGTTAGGTTCTGCTGATCTTATTGCAATAGCTCCAGACAACTGAAGCCTTTATGTTAAGAACAGAATTCCAGATGAACAAAGAAGACACCAGTGTAATTAATATTTGATCACCTTAGCAAAAAGAAAATTCAGGAGATTTAGCAATGATTGTCATTTGCTTGGCAAGAGAAGTCCATTAAGATATAGAGCGGTTAGGAAAGGTTCAGCTACGTATAACAACATGTTTTGGAAGTCTTTGAAAGAGGATAGGACTGACCAACCACTCCATAGTCCAACTTCTCTTGCTGACAGTTCAATTTTTAAATAAGGCCCCCAGTTTAATATCTACAAAATACAGGCAAAATATTGTGACAAGATCAATGTGAAGTGGAGAGACATCTGAGCAGAATCAGTGAACCAGGGAAGGTCCTGAACAGTCTAAATATCTGCTCACACCTTGAGGGTCAAGAGGAACAGAAATTCTCCTCCCACTTTACCAAGAGAGCCTTCTGTCTCTGGGTCTCTGTCTCTCTTTCACAAGTCTCAGTGAATCATTTACATAAAGGCCACATTAACTTTTGCAGGTTGTACATTTGATATGGTGTTTATGTTAATTAGTTCATGTGATAGCAGCAGAATTAAGTAATTCGGCCTATTAAGTCTACTCTACCATTCAGTCATGGCTGATCTATCATTCCCTCTTAATCCCATTCTTCAGCCTTCTCCCCCTAACCCCTGACACCTGTACTAATCAAGAATCTATCTATCTCTGCCTTAAAAATATCCATTGACGACCTCCATAGCTTTCAGTGGCAATTAATTCCACAGATTCACCCCTTTCTGACAAAATAAATTCTTCCTCACCTCCTTCCTAAAGGAACCTCCTTTAATTCTGAGGCTATGACCTCTGGTCCTAGACTACACCACTAGTGGAACATCCTCTCCACATCCACTTTATTCAGACCTTTCACTATTCGTTAAGTTTCAATGAGGTCCCCCTTCAACCTTCTAAACTCGAGCGAGCAGAGGCCCAGTGCTGACAAAAGCTCGTCATATGTTCCGCAGATTTAAAACATAACAAGGAACAAACACATTCTTAAACCTTTTGCAGTAATATGTAAATGCCAACTGTAGTGAAGAGAGAATTCCTGAGAGAAAAGTGTTACGGCTAAACTCATGGTATTCTCTGCTAGCAATGTGACAAATTTAATTACCAGCATAGTGTGAAACACTTTGACACTAACAACCATTCTATTAGAACCCACATTTCCAAAATGAACGTAACATTTAGTGGATTTATAATTTATGCAAAATACAATTTTTTTCATTTAATTAAATGGTTGAGTGGAATCAATACAAGATGCTTTGTAATGTTGTGTTACTGTTGAATCTGTCTCTGCTGTATTTACATTAGTATAAGGTTGGCAGCAAGGCTGTTGGGAGGGAACTGAGGCTAACAACTGTTGTTTTCTGTCTGCTTTAATATCTTGCTTGAATTGCAAAACCCCCTTTTGCTGCTTCTGGAGCATCTGCTGGGGTCAAATGATGGACAAACCAGAGGTTGCATAATTTCTGGAGCTAGACACAGGATGTGTGGGTGCCATTTCCATGTCCCTCTCTGTAGGATAACTCATCAAATAATTCAAATTTTGAGCTGACGGCAGAAAGCTAATGTAGTGCTCACTAATCTTTAAGTATCATATAAATACTTCTCTCAGTGGATGAAGTCTCTTTTGGAGAATAAATCAATATTCAAGAGTGGATCCACAATATGCTGATATGACTCCATTTAACTCTGAGAGGGGCGTGTCCAGAGTATGTCACTTGCTTTAAGTGAAGTTGAGTGTTTTCTAGCTTGTTGGCATTGCAGCCTATTAAGTACTGTTCATTACCTTACTTCGGGGTTCTTCAGGCTGCTGAATCATATAAATCAAGTTACTATCAACAATACGAACAAAGACAAATGATGTTGCAGTAGTCTAACATTTCACTTGCTTTAACCTTGGCAAGAATTTCAAAGGAATGCTCTTATCCAACGTCCCTGCCAGATTTCTGCTTACACCAAAAAAACACATCAAAATCTTTCAAGTTATAGAATTAGTTAGTTTGTTTTCCTCAATATTATCCTCTATTGATGTCCTCGACATATTTTCAACCATACTATCTTTTGCTTTTGTGAGACACCACATATAAGAACATTAAAGGTTGTTTTTGTAAAGCACATGTTGTAAAACCCATTTATAGCACAGGTTTATTCTTTGTGATGTTGCTGTACTCAACTGGTCAGGCAGTATTTGTGGAAAGAGTGCAAGAGTTAATGTTTCAGACAGAAAACCCTACACGAGAACTGGAAAAGTGAGAAGACAATCTGTTATAAATTGCAGCGAGAAAATTAAAAGGAATGTCTGAATTGTCTGAAATTGGGTGGAGACTAAAGTTGTTCTGGTGACATAATTGGTTTCAATGCCATCAAAGAGAGGAAAACAAATTCTTGTAATTGCGCTTAATTTTTTGTCTGAGGGACTGTTAGTGGAGGAAGATGAATGAGAGCAGTGAGAGAAATAAAACATGCTGGAGCTGTGAGATGAGAACAAAGCAATTGATGGAAATCTGAAATAAAAGAGAATGGTGAAAATATCCAACAGATCAGGGGTGGCAACTGTGGAATCTGAAATAAAAGAGAATGGCGAAAATATCTAACAGATCAGGTGTAGCAACTGTGGAAGGCAAAAAACAAAAGTAATGTAGACATTCATAGTCCTATAGCAGGGAAATGGGCCCTCCATCCCAACTCATCCATGACTACCTAGATTCCCCATCTGAGGTTGTCTCATTTGCCCGCATTTGGTCCTAGCCCTTTAAACGTTCCTATCCACAAGTTTTAGACTGCATTTTCTCAGCATGGGCATTGTGTGCTGGCTAGTTGGCAGACAGACAGACAGCACCATGGCATTAGCCATTAATGAAGACGGGAGAATGAAAATTTCCCTGAGAGATCAACTGATTAATTCTTTAGCAGGCTGCCACTCTCCAAGAATAATGCTACAATTATCCTAGCAATCTAATTGTGGTACTGTGGATACACTCTCGTCCCTTTCTCCATAATAACACAAAGCTTTACAGTAGCTATTGGAGACTGCATGACCACAAACAAACATTGCATGTTAGCAGTCTGAGCATCCTGCCAGAGTGCTCTATTGTTTCTGTTGAAGGAAACTGCAATATCAGATGACATAATGGGTGCATAGTGTTGAAACAGGTATCCACCACTTCCATAATACGAAAGAAAGGTCCAATTTCTAAAACTCTGAGCCAGTTCGGTGCCAACATTCTCCATTCTTCCTAGCAGTGAAGTCAAGGCTTTGCGACAGATTGCCGAGTTTTTAGTTATTACTAAGTGGGACCCGTTGGGTCCCAGCATCACACGGGAGGGCTGGACACCCAACACAATATTCCACCTCTCCACCAATTCCAATATTGCTCGCCAGTGGGGGTGGGGCTTACTGTTGCGCTAGTATGATTGTTGTGGGCCAAAGGTACTGGTTTCCAGAGGGCTAGTATGGAGTTTGTGGGCCAAATGGGTTTTTGGGCTGACAGCACAGTCACTGAGGGCTGGCAGCTCAGTCACTGAGGCCTGGCAGTACAATCACTCGGACCTGGCAGGCTGGCGGCTGAGAAACTGCCAGAAATTCTGCCCAAAACAGGTGACAGAATGTAAGAGAGAAGGGGGAAAGAGGGTGGACTGAATAGATTATTGGGCTGGCAGTTCAGTCACTTACAGCTGGTGGGAAGGCAGTTCACTAACTCGCGGCTCATGAGCTGGCAGTGCAGTCACTCACGCCTGGTACGCTGGCAGTTCACTCAGTCACCCCGCCTACCTAAAACCCCCCCCCCCCCCCCCCCCACTCTGCTCCTTGCCATTCCCCTCACACCCACACATTCAGTGCACCTCCAAACAACCTCCCCCCCATGCACTCTTAGTTGCTCTCCCACAGAGCAGCCATTCCTGCCTATTAGGTTATTTGTGATGAAGAACACACAGGCATTAAAAGTGCAAAAAGGTTTTATTAAAGTTTAAAATGTGAATGACTCTTTAAAATATAAGAACAATTTAAATTTAAAAGATGAGATTTATTACGTTTTTACTTGTTGTGTCTTGTTGCGTCTTGTTGTGTTCTGCTGCTCGCTGCCTCCTGATGACTATTTCCTGTTGATAAAAAGAGACAATTTTAATATAGAGAAAGTCAGCGGTCAAATTTTAAGAAGGAAAATCTGAGAATATCTCAGAAGTCATCATTCAACGAAGCACGCTATTAATGACAACATTCTTGGGCGATGTTCCATCCTTCAGGAAACCTTTGACATTTCCCTTCATATTTCTGTTGAGCTAGTATGTTGGGCCAAAGATACTGGTTTCCAGAGGGCTAGTATGGAGTTTGTGGGCGGAATGGATTTTTGGGCTGGTAGCTCAGTCACTGAGGGCTGGCAGCTCAGTCACTGAGGGCTGGCAGCTTAGTCACTGAGGCCTGTACTGGCAGGGGGGGGGGGGCACCAAAATGCTTGGTGTTGCTGAAGACATCTGGAAGAGTTCTGTCCACAACTTCAAAGCATTCTCTCCTAATCACTGGACATTCATCCCAAAGAATGACTTTCACTTGCCTCGTGAAATGGGCCGTCTTAGAATTCTTCTCGATGTTGCACAATGTATCCTCGGCCACTTGGATGGGTATCTTGAATCGAGAATGTGTAGTTCTTCCACCAGGCAAAAATGTAGCTGCTATCCTAGAGGATACTACAGCAATAGCCACGTCACCTTGACCTCTAACATTTCCTGACATGATGTTGAAAAAGCAGCCTAAAGACAATTTCAGTTGATGAACACTGAAGCTTTTGTGCAAAACATTTTTTTGAGGTAGGGGCTGTCGGGGTGGGGTGGGGGTTGGTAAACATTGTGCAGCCAAGGGAGGGGCACAGCTTCAGGCGGGGGTTGTCGTGAACTGATGAGAAGGGGGTGGGGTGTCCTCATGCAGGGGATGTGGACGGCTTCAGTAGGGGGTGCATCCTATAGCCAGGCGGAGGGCAGCGTCTTGAGGTGGGGGATGTCAGTGGAGGAGGGGGGCAGTGAGCGATTTACTCATGACCTGTGGACACACTCACTGCCTTGGGATTAACACATGGCCTTTGGACTGACTCTCACAGCTTGTGGACTGACTGATGCCCGACTTCTGGAGTCACTTCCGACTTTTGTAAACTGAAAACTGTAACATCTACATTGAGGAACAGCTTCTTCCAGACAGCCATCACGCTATTAAACATAACAAATAAGCTCTGAACTACGAAACACTATATTATTTCGCACACACACACACACACACACATATATATATTCACATGCACTAACACACATATGCACACACACCCACACTCATATTCACACACATATAATCATGCACACACACATACATATACACACGCGCACATATTCACACACACACACGTATATATATTCACATGCACTCACACACATATACACACACACACATATTCACACACACATACATATTCACACACACACACACACACACACACACATACATATTCACACACACACACACACACACATATTCACACACACACACACACATAGGGAGGTTTCACGGCAGTCGGGTCACGCTACACCAAATGGATTACACGCGATGTACTGCTGGTAGGCACTTACCATTGTTTCCAACTCCATCTTCCAGGGAGATGCTTAGCGAACATTGGCTGTTTGCTCACTGCATTTCATCAACACTAAAGCATTATTTGTGTTTTTTCTTGATTCCTTTGGCAACTAAAAAGTTTCAGAAGTAATAAATCTGGCTGTAATTTTTTATTTTTAAAAAAAAATTGCCCATGGTTTTCAAGTAGGTTTTTACGTACAAAATGAAAACGCATCTGAAGAAAAATTTACAGCCAGATTTATCACTTCTGAGAATTTTTAGATACCAAAGGAATCAAGAAAAAACACGAATAATGCCTTACTGGTGATGAAATGCAGTGAGCAAACACGATAATTCCAATATTTTCAGTTACGATATCTGCACAGCCAATGTTTACCAAGCACTTTAGCTGCTGTTGTCCCTTCAATTCTCGCTTCTCTTTACCTTCATTTCATTTCACGTTTGGAATTCTAATGTTGGGTACATGTCTCTCACACTTACCCCAACTTCCACAATTTTTTCAGAGCACAAATTCAACAATTTGGCGTTTTTTAACAGATAGGAAAGTACGCGTTTCTTGCATGAATAACATATACTGGAAGTGACGGATGTCTTACAGATGGATTGAGCGGCACCGTGCATCAAGTCCTATGACCTTGTGACCTTACGTGCAACCCCCTATTCACACACACACATATTCACACACACATATATATTCACACACACACACACATATATTCACACACACATATATTCACATACACATATATTCACATACACATATATATATATTCACACACACACATATATATATATATTCACACACACACATATATTCACACACACATATATATTCACACACACACACACATATATATTCACACACACACACATATATATTCACACACACACACATATATATTCACACATATTCACACACACATATATATTCACACACATATATATATATTCACACACACACACACATATATATTCACACACACACACACATATATATATTCACACACACACACACATATATATTCACACACACACACACACACACATATATATATTCACACACACACACATATATATATTCACACACACACACACACACATATATATATTCACACACACACACACACCCACACACACATATATTCACACACACACACATATTCTCACACACACATATTTACACACACATATATTCACACACACACACACACACACACACACACACACACACACACACACACACACACATATATATTCAAACACACAAACACATATATATTCACACACATATATATATTCACACACATATATATATTCACACACATATATATATTCACACACACACATATATATTCACACATATATATATATATATTCACACACACACATTCACACACACAACACTAAAATATACTGTGCAAAACGAATATTCAAATCCTGCTGTAGAGTCTTTTGCTGAAACAAAATGCTGCTTTTAAATAACGTCCAACAAACACAGACTTACCATAGAGAAAGCAGCCGAATATTTGAACGAATCTTCAAATCCTGTTGTAGTCTGTGGCTGAAAGACAATGCAGCTTTTGCTGAAACACAATTGCCGCTGTGGCTGCAACAAACACACAAACATTGACCAGTTCTGTAGAATCATTCAACACCTCGTGCACTCTGTCTTCAGCAGGCAGCGCCATCTTTCCTCCGACCTGAAATGACGTCATCGCCGCCATCTCGCCTCCGACCGGAAATGACGGCATCGCCGCTGGGTCACCGATCACCGGAAATGACATCATCGCCGTCGGCTTCCCGATCACCGGAAATGACGTCATCGCTGCCATCTTGCAACCGCCAAAATCACAAAATGAGCGCCAATTTTAAATTTAAACACAGTTCTGGTCCAAATATAAAGCTTTATTCGTGCATTACTCGCCTGAAAACGTTGCAACAAATGCATTTCAATTTACATCAACATTTCAAAGACATCATGCTTTAGTTAACCATATAACAATTACAGCACGGAAACAGGCCATCTCGACCCCTCTAGTCCGTGCCGAACACATAATCTCCCCTAGTTACCTGAAAACCAGTGCAACCATTTTAAAACCCAAGAGAAACAAATTTGCAAAATGCTTTATAACAATAACAAATGCTTTTTATTTTCAATACACATTTCAAACACATTATAGATAGACAAATATACAAATGCATTTCATGTTCAATAGATCGACAAATATACAAATGCATTTCATGTTCAATACACATTTCAAACACAATATAGATAGACAAATTTACAAATGCTTTTCATGTTCAATACACATTTCAAACACAATATAGATAGACAAATATACAAATGCATTTCATGTTCAATACACATTTCAAAGACAATAAAGATAGACAAATATACAAATGCGTTTCATGTTCAATACACATTTCAAACACAATATAGAGAGACAAATTTACAAACTCTTTCCAACAAAATGCCAAGAAACTTCAGACCATGGTGAATGGTGAACACCATACATATCAATTGGCTGAAAAAGCACATGCAGGGGACTCACCTTGGAGTAGAGCCGCAGCTCAGAGAGACGTGACCCTTTCACTTCGTGGTCCGCCAGAAAGTGATTGAAGCAGGACACTTCCGGGTTTTATAGCCCCTCCTCCCCTGCTGCCAGCGGGGGCAGTAGAGAGAATGGGGAATGTTGTAAAAACATTAATATCTCGGTCATATTTCATCGACGGGAAAAATCCTCGGCACACATGCGGCAGAGGGGGGCTCTGAGCGAGGTGGCCAAAAATGACGGCCGTAGGTGGTGGCGTTCTCTCGGAAATCGCAGCACAGATCGCCAAAAGCGGTCAAGAACAGAGTTTTAGTAATATAGATAGTTTAGTTTAGTGATACTGCATGGAAACAAAACCTTTGGCCCACTGAGTCCATGCCAACTATTGATAACCCATTCACAATAGTTATGTTATCCCACTTGCACATCCACTCCCTACAAACTAGGAGCAATTTACAGAGGCGTATTTGCCTGCAAACCTGCACATCTTTGGGATGTGGAAACTGGAGAACCCAAAGAAAAGTTACCTGGACACAAGGAGACTGTGCAAACTCCACACAGACAGTTCCCGGGGTCAGGATCAAAACCGCATCCCTGGCATTGTGAGGCAGCAGCTTTACCAGCTTCGCCACTGTGAGTGTGTGTTTGGAAGTTTATTGATCACAAAATCAAAACAGAATAGGGGGCACATTGAAGGAAAAAAAAAATATTGAAAATGTAGCTTAACTTTTAATTGGTGTGCATCCCAGCATATTTTTGTCTAAAAAATAGAATAGAAGCGGAGGTGGGGGGGGGGGGGGGGGGGGGGGGGGGGGGGGGGGGAGGGAAGGTTAGGGAGCAATCAGGCATGATAGATGGCCCTGTTTTCACCCAACTAACTAATTTGACTGTGATACTGATAATCACAACCAAAATCATCATTCACCAATCATTCCACATCTTATCTTACCGATCACTGATCATCATATTGTCACCAGACCACAATGAAAAAGTAAACGTCACCATGAAATTAATATTTGAAAGATATTGTTGACAAATTCTAAATATGAGATAGTTGTACGCCATACTACCTGGGCAATTAACTGTTTAAGAATTGCTTCCACAAATTCCCATTAACTTGAACATCCTCTTTATTGAAGTGAAAGAGACGAAAGACATGTGAGAGATCCATCAACTATGGCAGAGGGGAAACGTTCTCTTGCCCAGACTTCCCCCACGCAGATACCTCCCCGAGCCATCTATTTACTCCCCCTCTTCTAACCCACACTTCATTCCTGCACCAACCTCAGCCATGTATTTACCGTCTTTCATGTCACTGACCAGACAGTCCTTCTGCACACTTTCCTTCTCTCCCCCTCCTTTCAGCTTTTACCTCTCCTTGGGACTGCCTGGGATACTCGCCTCTCCTCTTCCAACCATATAGTTGCACCATGCACCATATAGTTGCATGGGAAGTGCCCCAGGCATTTTCCGATGCAACTGTAGGAGTGTAGCACCTGTCCCTATACTTTCTCCCTCACCACCATCCATGGAGCTAAACATTCCTTTGAGGTGAGGCTACCTGCACCTCTTCCAAAGATAGACACAAAATGCTGGAGTAACTCAGCGGGACAGGCAGCATCTTTGGAGAGAAGCGATGGGTGACTTTTCAGGTCAAGACCCTTCTTCAAATTGGTCTCGACCCGAAACGTCACCCATTCCTTCTCTCCAGAGATGCTGCCTGTTCCGCTGAGTTGCTCCAGCATTTTGTGTCTCTCTTCGGTTTAAATCAGCATCTGCAGTTTCTTCCTACACATTTCGTCTACACCTCTTCTAACCTGGTCTGCTGCATTCAGTGCTCATGATGTGGCCTCTTCTACATTGATGAAACTAGGCGTAGGTTTGACGACTGATTGGCAGAGCACCTGCTCTCTGACCACAACGTCCATATCAAGCTTGCAATTGCAAATCATTTTAACTTTCCTTCCCACACCCACACCAACCTGCCTGTCCTTTGCCTACTTCGTTGCTACTGAGAGGCCAAACACAGATTGGGAGAACATCTCCTATTCCCCTTGGGAAGATTACAACTCAATAAAATTGCAAATTGCATTAGTTTCAGACATTTGTGTTAATTAAAAATCCATCTACATTATTCATTTATTCAACATTTTAAAAGGGTGTTATCTTTCAAACATCTGTTTCCATTAATATTTTTTTCACTACATAAAAGTCTCTAGCTCTAGAATCAGCCTCACAGCTCTTCTTTGAACCTCGTCCAATTTATCAATTTCCTTTTAAGGACCGAGTGCTTAAATCTCGAATAACACATATGTAGTCTCAGCAATGATCTGTTCAAGGCTAGAACAATTTGTTTCACCTTATAATCAAATATCCTTGAAATCTATTCCATTGCAGGATTAACCTTGCTGATAACAACCTCACATTAAACCAATGACAATAGATTGCACATAAAATGTTCTCAATTTATAATCAAATGCCCTTGGGATACTTCCTATTACACAATTTGTCAAACCAATAACTACATTATGTTAGCTGGTTACTTTCTGTGAAAAATGCATAAATAGACAAATTTTAATTTTCTACCTTTTCTGATATATGTACTACTTCATCACTTTTGTTTTAACATATTATCTCCCACTTATTTGCTAGATCCATTTATGTTCAATTGTTTATTTTTCAATTTATTCACTTAACTTTAGATGTTAATAAACTTCTAATACTTATCAGATCTATTTATAACAATGTTTTTAATAGAGCTCATTTTCACAAAGGACTCTGCACGTCATTGAAGAATATTACAAATAACAAGACACCCAAACAAATTCCTACTTTAATCTCAAATCAGAGTATTAATTTCCATTTATTATCATCTTTTTCTGCTAAGCCAGTTTAAATCCAGTTAGTTACTTGCTATAAATGTATGGATTTTGGCCATTCAAATAAAGCTGACCAGAAACTTCATGAAATGTTCTTTGGAAATTTAAAATTATATCACTGTATTGATCATCAAACAATTGAATAACTTTCTCAAGTGTGCACACTGGTGTTCATAAAAGCTTCACAAATTCAAAACGAAAAGCAATTATTCAGCGCCTTTCACAACCTTGCCATTTCCCTGAGTGCTTTATTGCTAATATTATTTACCATTGAGTTATAAGAAACACAGCGATTAGTTTACACACGTGCCAAGGAATCTTTTGTATCCATCCAAACACTGGGTGGCCCCAGTGTAACATTATGTCAGAAAGAGTGTCCCTCTCAGAATTTCGCACTGTCTCAGTAGTGCATCGATACAGCGGTCTCCTGGTTTTTTTTTCTGCTCAAAGCCCTAGATTGGAACTTGAACTCACATCCTACTGTAGAGACAGTCAGGCAGAAACGTGAATATAGAAGTTAGTTATCAGTGAGAAAAAATTGAATTTATAAGATGGGATGTTATGTTACAGTTGTACAAGATGTTGGCGAGGTTGCATTTGGAATATTGTGCTCAGATTTGGATATCCTGCTATAGGAAAGGTGCCATAAAGCTGAAACGAGTGTAGAGAAGTTTTACGAGAATGCTGCTAACACTCAAGGGCTTTAGCTATAAAGAGAGGTTGAGCAGGCTAGGACTTTGTTCCTTGGAGGGCAGGAGACTGATGGGTGATCTTATAGAGGTGTATGAAATCATGAGGGGAATAGCTAGGATGAATGCATAGTCTTTCCCCAGAGTAGGGAAATCAGGAATTAGTGGGCGTAGGCTTAAGGTGAGAGGGGAAATATTAAATTGGAACCTGAGTTTAACTTTTTCACACAGATGGTGGTGTGTTTACAGAACAAGCTGCCAGGGGAAGCAGTTGAGGCAGGTAAAAATATTCAAAAGACATTTGGACAGGTAAATAGGAAATATTTAGAGGGATACTAGACTAAGTGCAGACCCATTGGTTCTGCTCCCCCAACGCAATATTCCACCACTCACGCATAGCCCCCAACTGCGCAGGCGCGGCTCATTTCCCCTCATCACCAGCACTCCCTCCTCCTCCTCTCCACCCTCCCTTTTCTTTCCCCTCTCCTCCTCCCCTCCCCAATCCCTCCCTCACCTCTCCTTTCCTCTCCTTTTCCCTACCCTCAGTCACTGCCTCCCTTCCTCCATAACTCCTCTCCCCTCCCTATCCCTCTCCTATCCCTCTGTACACTCTAACGATTGGATCTAAAGAGTGTACAGTGGCGGCGCCTAACGGCAGCGGCTCGACTACAGTCGTCTGTCTTTTTTTATTTTTGTCTTGTTAAATGTATGTCTTGAGTTAGTTTTTATTATTTTTTTTAGCTGTGTATATGTGGGGGGTGGTGGGGGGGCTGTGGGGGAAACCGTTTTAAATCTCTTCCCTGTGCGGAGACCCGACTATTCCCTGTCGGGTCTCGGATGTCGTTGGGCCTAACATCGTGGAGCCGGCGGCGACCTCCGGCCGGGACTAACCAGAGGGCTCCAGTTGCAGAGCCTGCGGAACTGACATCGCGGAGCTGGCCAACTTCGGAGCGGGAAGAGCTGTGGTGGCGTGCGGCTGCGAGCCGACTTTTGGAGTTCGGAGGCACCGGCCGCAGACCCGGTGGACGGGAACATCGGGAGCTCGCAGGTCCCTGGTGGGAGACCGCTTTTCCGAGCTCCGCAACGGCGACTTCTCCCGCTGGAATCGCGGGTTTAAGGACATGGAGCCGGGGCCTAACATCACCCGGCGTGGCTTAAACGGCCTCAGGACTTACCATCGCCCGCCGGGGGCTTTAACATCGGAGCCCCAGTTCGCCTCGACACTGCAGTTGGACTGCTGGACCACGGGAGAAGGAACAAAGGGAAGAGATAAAGACTTTGCCTTCCATCACAGTGAGGAGATGTTGGAGACTCACTGTGATGGATGTTTATGTAAACTGTGTTAAGTGTGGGTCTTGGATTGTTTTGTAATGTAAAAAACTGTAGAAATGATATTTCGTTCAAACCTAGGTTTGAATGACAATAAATTGCATTCTATTCTATTCTTCTATTCTATCCCCCACACCTTACCTCCTGCTATCCATCCTGACCTCCCCCACTGTCCTCCTCTCCCTCTATTCCTCACTCCCTACCTCCCATACTCCCCCATCTCCCTCTATCTCTCTTCTCCCTCACTCTCCCTCCTCGCCTCCCCCACTTTCCCCCCTCACCCTCCCTACCCCCTCCTCTCCGTCAATGCCCCCACTCTCCGTCCTCACCTCCCCAGGACCTTTCCCCTCTCCTCCTCCCCTCCGCAATCCATCCCTCACCTATCCCTCCCTCTCCTTTCCCAGACCCTTCCTCCCTCCCTCCATAAAAAGCAGCATCTGCAATTCCTTCCTCCACAGGTCATTCATTGTTAGCTGTGGTTTAGATCCCATTGACTTGACAATTGGATCAGTTTGCATCGTATGTGTGTGTGTGAGTTACTCAAACTCCGCAGAAACTGCTTGGCCATCCTACAACCCGACTCTCTCTCCCTCCCTCTGCCCACTCCGGCTCAGCCGCTGCTCAGCCCGTCCCTGTCCAGCCCGACTGTTTGCAGCCACTCAGCCCGTCCTTGCCCTGCCAGCCCACCTGCTGCTGCCGCTCAGCCCGTCCCCGCCAAGCCCACCCTCCTACCTGCCTGCCTGCTCGCTGCCCCCGCCGGGCCAGGCCTATGGGGGGGATGGAGTCGATGTTCCTCATGGCGGACACCACGAGTTTTGACGAACTGGAGGAGAAGATTACTGAGAGGGCCATGAGCATGAGTTACCGCAGCGGCGGTGGCAGAGGAGATGGACTGTCGCAGCCATTCACCTGGGGCAACGGGTAGATGGGACTGTCATTGCCGCAGAGAGTGGGAAGGGGAGAGGGGTTAGTGAGGGAGAGAGAGAGACGGGACCAGGGCCTCCACTGAACCCCCCTCGCAGCCGCCGCCGGTGGTGGAGGAGACGGTAGACAAGTTACTGTGAGGAGGGGAGGAGTTTGCGAGTGAGGCAGGAGAGGCCGTGGTGCAGGAAGTGGCATCGCCGTCTGGGCCATGGCTTTGACTAACAGGAGAGGAGACCAATCTGCATGGTGCTGGCTGACAGGAGAGGAGACCAATCAGCACATGCGTGGTTTTTAAGATTTTTAAACCTTCATAACTTTTAAAATATACCATAGATCGGAACAAACTTGTTGCACTTGTGGCACAGGAAAATGGTGAGTAAGGTGGTGAAAAATCGTAGCGCAATCGTGTACCGTTTTTGCGCAAATAAATAACTACGCAAACCGGAAGAGCACAAGATCAGAGTTTTAGTTATGTATAGAAGGGTCAAATGTGGGCAAATGTGACTTGCTTAGATGGAGCAGTTTGTTGGTACAGACAAGTTGGGCTGATGATCCAGATTACATGCTGTATGTCTCTATGACACTGCTCCCCACTAAGCTATCGGTTATATCAGCAACAGTATAGCGCCTCCAGTGGAGCAAAGAAGATTTGGTTCCAGCCATCACACTGCTGAATTTGAATGCCATGAGCCCAAAGTTTGACATAAAAACACAGATGGAATAAACTACATCCCTGCATTTTCAAAGTCTTTTTTTTCTCTTATTATTCTATATTATAAAGTAAATAATGATGTAGCTTTCCCCAATTATACTTATACTTCCTGAGGACAACCAACCTTCTTCTTCCCCATAGTTTTACTTAGCTTCCATGGCCATGTGGCTCACAGTTGCTTGACTTCTCAATGCCACAGATGTCCCATAAAGCAGAGTGTTCCCTGCGTGCCAAGTAGCCCTCTGGGACTCTTGTTCTGCCTTCATTAATGTCTCTGGTAATCAGACACATTTTAAATACCTTTAAATAATGCAAAGGATTAAAAGTATATTCACAAATAATTAAAAACTAAAAGGAAATCAACCATTGTAAATATTTTAAACCATAAGTTTAATACGTTCCGATCCGTCCCGACGTCGGAGTTTCGATCATCCTGACGAGAGGGCCTGTACATCGGGCCATCCGTAATGGCGACTAAAGAGGGTTCATGGCCCTGACCACGGGTGAACAAAGGAGGAAGCTTGACTGAACATTATTGCCTTCCATTACAGTGAAGAATGTTGATTCCATTCTATTGTGTATTGTGTTCTTTTTGATTGTATGGCTGCATGGTACCTCAAATTTCACTGTACCTTAATTGGTGCATGTGACGATAAATGTGAACTTGAAATTGAACATTGGCACATGCATATGTAGGGAATAGAAAGATATGGATCATGTGCAGTCAGAGGAGATTAGTTTAACCTGACATTATGTTCAGCACAGACACTGTGGGCCAAAGGGCTAGTTCCAGTGCTGTACTGTTCTATGTTCATGTGTTTGAGAGTTGCTTTAACATTTTACTGTTACTTTAAAATAATAATTGTTTTAACTAACTGGGCAAAATGTTGTCATTGTTAAAATAATGTTGGGAGTAATGTCATGTGATAGAAAATATCACAAAGAATCATCTATTTAGTTAGATGATTATTCAATTATTCAATATTATTGATTTAATCTGCAGTGAAATGCAGGGATGTAGTTAAAACAATTTTATCTCCAGCTCTCTGGTCTTTACTCAAATATTCGGTACTAAACCACTCAACCGCAGTAAACAAAGCAAAGCATCATATAAATTGTAAAACCTTTCTGAAGTTGCGGCTGCTTTCTTTTGATACTTAGATTCTGTAGTTAAAAAACTGTTTATCTTTTAAGGATGTCACTGATGTGTTAAAAATTTTAATCTCAATATATTAGTAATGTCTGAAAGGTGGTCTACCTTAAAATACTCTTGTTCTGCCCATTAATGTTTTTACATTGATCTATATGGACTATTAGCTGAATTAATTGGTTTGTCAAAAGCCCTCTTTATTAGAGATGGATTTGCTATACTAAATTTCTTTCAACATCAAACGACTTCAACAGAATTCACATAATTAACAAAATACTTTGAGAAGCTGAATGACAATAAAGACCAATCCAAGGTCAAAATACCATTTGAAAAGCCATCTAATACTAATCCACAGTTTACATAAAATAAATCTGACAATAAACATTTGATATTTTCTGTCACTGAGAAATTTTACTAAACTTGGCAGTTTACTGGGTTTCAAAGCATAGAAGAACAAAGTCAAACATAATTTTTCTGAATATAATTTAGCATTAATTTAAACCCTCACATTTCACCTTCTCCCACTCTCAAATTTTACGATACTCAAATATCATGCATTAGACTTTATAAAGATCATTTTAAGTTTTAGAGAAATATTAAGTATAATTTTAAGTGATTATGGAAGCATAATGATCACATTACTAGACTAGTAGCCAGGGTTTTGGACCATTAATCAAATGTTATTTGAATTCCAGTAATGCGGAAGTCTATACACTTATAAAACTCTCATCTTCTACTCTTCCGGTGGCGTTGTTTTTAAATTTGAGCAAAAATGGTATCTGATAGCGCTACAATTTTTCGCCACCTAACTCGCCATTCCCCTGTGCTGCAAGTGCAACAGGTTTTGTTCCGATCGGTGGAATAGTACAAAAGTTATGAAGGTTTAAAAATCGTATAAACCGCCCCTTCCGGCACCCGCTGTCAATCACCGGCGGTGAAGAAAATAAAGCTGAAGGAGCGCAGTGATCAGAGTGTGTTGAGCGAGTGCAGGGAGTGAGCAGCGTGCGGGCTGCTTCTCAGACACCAACACAATGAGCCAGGAGCTGCTGAGCGGAGCCAGGGGCCGATGAGTGGAACAGGGAGCCCCCCTCCCACACACACACACACCCTCCCCCACACACATCACCCTCCGCCACACACACACCTTCCCCCACACATACCCCCCTCCCCCGCACACACACACACCCCCTTCCCCACACACACACCCCCTCCTCCACACACACCCCCTCCCCCACATACAGCCCCCCTCCCCCACCCCCCCCACCCCTCTCCCACAGCCCCCCATCCCCCACACCCCCCCTCCCCTGGGTGCAGGATGCTCCCCCCTCCCCCACTGGCCCCCGACAGCACCCACCTGAAGAACGTAACAAGAGACGCAACACATACACACCTCCCCTCCCAACCCACACCCCCCCCACCCCATGCTATCCCCCCCACCTCCATCCACCTACCCACACACACACACACATCCCCACTCCCCTCCTCTCCCACCGCACACCTGCCTCCCCTCCTCTCCTCCCACGCATGAAGAGGAGGGGGGGGGGGGTAGTGCTGGGGATGAGGGGAAATGAGCTGCGCCTGTGCAGTTAGGGGCTATTGGTGAGTGGTGGAATATTGCTTTGGGGGAACAGTTTGCATTGGGGAAACAGGTGAGTGATGGAATATTGCGTTGTGGAATGGGTTGCATTGGGGGACCAAGCCTCCCATGTGACACTTAGTCTAGTATAATCATATGTAAGTAGTTCGACAAACCGGGATTAAAATTAGTCTCATTTGTGGTAACCATGAAACTACCAGATTATCATCAAACCCATCTGGCTCACTAATGTTCTTCAGGAAAGGAAACCAACCGCTGTTCCAGGTGTAGACTCCTGTATATCGGAGAGACCAAGTGCAGGCTCGGCGATCGTTTCGCTGAACACCTCCACTCAGTCCGCCTAAACCTACCCGATCTCCCAGTTGCTCAACACTTTAACTCCCCCTCCCATTCCCACACTGACATTTCTGTCCTGGGCCTCCTCCATTGTCCGAGTGAGGCCCAGCACAATTTGGAGGAACAGCAGTTCATATTTTGCTTAGGTAGCTTACATCCCAGCGGTATGAACATTGACTTTGCTAACTTCAAGTAGCCCTTGCTTTCCCTCTCTCTCCATCCCTTCCCCTTCCCATTCTCCCACCAGTCTTACTGTCTCTGACTACATTTTATCTCTGTACCACCCCCTGACATCAGTCTGAAGAAGGGTCTCGACCCGAAACGTCAACCAATTCTTCTCTCCAGAGATGCTGCCTGTCCCGCTGAGTTACTCCAGCATTTTGTGTCTATCTTCGATTTAAACCAGCATTTGAAGTTCTTTCCAACACAAGGAAACCTACCATCCTGACCTGGTTTGCCTTATATGTGATTCCTGACCAACCAAAATGGTAGCTTCGAAATCATCCCCTCAGTTGAACATTAAGGGTGAACAATACATATTGGCATTTCCAGTTATGTCTACTCCTATTAAAAAATAGTCCTAACTTTAATGGTTCTTGTTATGTATTGAATTTGTATATGGATATAAATACATGTGTAGCATATGTAGCATGGCACATTCTCTCTACTCATAACTCACTGTGGTTCAAGGTCTCTTTTGCTCAGTTTAATTATTTATGGTGTTTTAGCCGATGTTGAAATCTTTGCCAACTATGTTAAGATTCAATAGATATGATTTTATACTTAGCCTATGTTGCTTCTTCTTCTTTCGTGTGGCGTGCACAGCCTAAAGTTGTAGGACAACTTGTTCTATTTGATCTTCTGTTTGTGCACGTCGAGTTGATTGCATTAGTCGAAACAGGGCGGACCACGTGAAGGTTGCAATCTTCCACCCCGCGTATGTTGCTGATATGAGGATAGTAAATAGCAAAGATTTTAAACATAGAAACATAGAAACATAGAAAATAGGTACAGGAGTAGGCCATTCGGCCCTTCGAGCCTGCACCGCCATTCAATATGATCATGGCTGATCATCCAACTCAGTATCCTGTACCTGCCTTCTCTCCATACCCTCTGATCCCTTTAGCCACAAGGGCCACATCTAACTCCCTCTTAAATATAGCCAATGAACTGGCCTCAACTACATTCTGTGGCAGAGAATTCCAGAGATTCACCACTCTCTGGGTAAAAAATGTTTTTCTCATCTCAGTCCTAAAAGATTTCCCCCTTATCCTTAAACCTTTATCCTTAAAGAAGCAAGGTCATCAAGAAATAATCTTAATGAATTGGCTGGAATGAAGCAATAATTTTCACATAGATCAGCACACTAAAAGCATAGTTATTTTTCAATTTTGCTATGCAGACTTACTCACTTTTGTCACCGTGAATTTTATAAATACATAACTAACCCTTGTTATTTTGAACCTGTCATGAGCCACATCTAGTTCTAGACAATTAACTTTTTTACCTCATGTTGAATGATTTTTTTTCAAAATGTGAAATTATTCTGTTCTTGTTTTTGTCCTTATTGGGAACAGTTATATTTTCTTTATAGCTTGCTCACACAATAATTAAATTGGGTGGTAGTGTCCTTTCATTAATGAATAAGTAATGTCCGTAGTTTAACTTGGAGTTTCCTTCAAGGGACTTCAGAGAGCATGGAAAAACAGAATACCAATGCACTTTTGGGGAGTTAAGTTTCAGCCAACAGTAAATAAAATGAACTGAAACTTCATTCCAACTTGCATTGCCAGCATCATCATAGGGCGGTGCCCAGCACTGCTTCCTTCAGAATGGCCAGCTGCCATTACTCCAGCTTTCCATGTAAGCTCAAGCTTTCAAATTATCTTAAAAGAAAATATTGTTTTGTACTCACAAGAAACTAAAATTACATCTTTAAAATGTGAGAACTGGCAATTGTTCTGAGGTTAATGGCTTTGGATCACAATGATGTAGATTGTCTCAAGTTCTTAAATCCATGAGACACCTAGACTGGCACAGTGACACAGTGGTAGAATTGCGGCCTTACAGCACCAGAGACCCGGGTTCAATCCTGACTATGGTTGCTGTCTATACGGAGATGCACGTTCTCTCTGTGGGTTTTTTCTTGGTGCTCTGGTTTCCTCCCACGCTCCAAAGATGCACAGGTTTGTAGGTTAATTTGGCTTCTGTAAACTGTAAATTTGTCCCTTGTGTGTAGGATAGTGTTAGTGTAGGGGATTGCTGGTCGGCGCAAACTCAGTGGGCCAAAGGGCTGTATCTCTAAACTAATCTAAACTAAACTAAACTAAACCTCAGCTTTAATATCTATCACCTAATATCATAGGCACCTACCTTTGGTATTTTAAAGGCAGAATATTTCACCAAAATAGCATTGTTTTGGATCATGCAGAACTTTTGGTACACTGTGTAATAAAATTACTTCAATATATATCACATGGATCATGGGATCTGTGATGAACAAATATGTAAACAAATCCTGATGCATAAGGTACTTAAGGGCCAAACTTTAAATAGTGGCCCAAACTATTCGTGGGCCATTCCTGCAGAGCAGATCATCACAGTGTCTATGAACCCTACTTCTATGAGAGCTAAGTGGGCCTTATTTGAGTGGGTCATTGATCAGTGTAACAAACAAAGAGTGGGTCCCATTTAAATGATTTACATTGAATCAACCCTCAGCCCCAAAGAGTCAAAGTTTGCAATTTTGGCCTGAACCAAACCAATCTGCCACACTACTTGACTATTCACCCATCCAACACATGTCCACCACCCTCCTACTATTAACCACTGACCCTGACCCCATCCACCCATGATCAGACTCCCTGACTATCAACTTGACCCCTGGAATATATAGTCAATATTGTTCTGTTCTATGTTTAAAGGAGATGTGCAAAGCAAGGTTTATTTCTCAGAATGAGTACCTGGAAGCTGTTGCAGGGGTAGCGGTGGAAGAAGATATGATGGTGGCATTTAGGAATATTTTGGATAGGCACATGGATATGCAGGGAGTGGAGGGATATGAATCATATGCAGGCAGAGGAGATTAGTTTAACGGCATCATGTTCGGCATGGACATTAAGGACTGAGGGTCTGTTCCTGCACTGTACTGTTCTATGTTCTATCCTTTCTTACTTTATAATTCAAGCCCTCAAGTCTCGGTGACACCCATATGAATCTTTTCTTCTTTTAGAGTAATTAAGGACTAGAGGGCATAGGTTTAGGGGAAAGGGTTAATAGGAAGCTGATGGGCAGCTTTTTCATTCAGAGGGTGGTCCGTTTATGGAATGTGCTGCCAGAGGAGGTAGTTGAAGAAGCGACTATGATAACATTTAAAAGACACCTGGGGTGCATGGATAGGAAATGTTCAGAAGGATTTGGGCCAGTGCAGGCAGATGGGACTGGCTTAGATGATACATGTTGGATGGCATGGACAAATAGTGCCAGTTGCAGGTCACCTTTTAAACATTCAACAATGATCAAATGAGCATCTGTTACCTGCACTCCACTGGATTTTTTAGCAACTCTTGTAGCCTCAAGCTAAAGGTAAGATTTCTACTGGAGCATGGAAGAACAGAGGTCCTCCCTGTTCCCAGAGTACTGTGGTCACAGAACTTTTGCCTACGAGGCAAGAGAGATTATCTTAATATTTTTTAGATGCAGACCTGCCGATAGAAGGGTAAACAGTAATGGCGGCTCATGCTAACAATGATAATGAGACTAACGTACAATTTTGGTGGCTTCTGACGAAAGTTGCTTGCGTAGTGTTCTGAAAACCACTACCGCAACTTTCTATCTGCAACGACTTAAAATTTACAATAGGTGTCACCTTTAACTTGACTTTCTAAACTTTTCCCTGAAAATCCCCTCGATATGAATTTGTTGTTAACTTCAACATTTGTATTTCATGCATTCAGGCATTGTAAGAAGAGGAATGTTGCACTTGGATTTGTTGTAAAATGTATACACTGGTACTGGGCTTAGTGCTCAAGATTTATTACTAGGAATAAGAGCTACACTGGAATCTGTGCTAAGTGTGATTAATATAGCATTATAAACAGCAAGATGTATTCCTGAGATTGCTGCCATGTTGAGTACCCTGTACAAATCTTTTTTTTTTACCAACTGCTATGAGGAACCTGGTTGAGAGCTTAGGCTTTGGCAGGGTGTGAAATTGATCTCAGGGTAGCACAGTTCACAGTGGGGTGAGCCATCAAGGCAATGTGTAATGGGTGCCTGGGGGCTGCTTTTGGACGGGTTCGAGTGAGCTGTACATCCACTCAGCACTGTGACGTGGACTCTGACCTACACTGTGACCAGCATGACAAGCATGGTGCATTGTCTAGGATAGACATATCAGTTCTATGCTTGGCAGACAACCCAGTTCTCTCTCATCACCTCCTGTTATATGTGTCAGAAGCTGCCCCCTCCCCTCTGTGAATACACGGACGTCTCCATCCTGGAGTTTCCTTGGCCTGATGACCATCGAGGGAAATCTCTGTGATGGTAGAACTTTGTAGCCAAACAAAGAGAGGAAGAGACAACAGCTTCCATCATATTCTTCAGGACGTAATGCAACAGACCATCAGATCTGAAAGGTCCACCACCAAATAGCACAAGTGTTGACAGTGTCCAGGAATGGTTAACACTCAGTCAGATTGCAGCCCTGAGCACCATTTAAGGTCATAGGTAATAGGAGCGGAATTATGCCATTCGGCCCATCGTCCACTCTGCCATTCAATCATGCTAAACAAGATGCCCCATCTAAGCTAGTCCCATATGTCTGAATGGCTTTTTCACCCCATATTCCTCTAAACCATTCCTAGTGTTAGAATCATTCCAAGCTACCAGTATACAGATATTTGATTTTCACACAGATTGTTAGCATATATGGACATTGTTAACTATTTTTGAAGTTGTTGCTTTTTCAGACTGGCATATATATGTTGAGAGCAAGACCATGACAAATAAATCCTTTTCTAGTTCAAAAATACCAAGGTCAAACAAGAAGGCTGTTGCATGGCTAAAATCAATTAATCCAGCAGAAAAAATGTGCATTAACAGAAAAATTCTGTTTTCATAACATCTTGTGAATTTCCAATGCAGATAAAGCTTGATAACCTCAGTTCAAATATGGATTAATCTGGATGAAATGTTATTTCTACAATCTGCAAGGACATTGGAAAATAACTTTTAAAATGTGAAAGAGGGTAAATGTTTTATTCTGTTCTAGTCAAAGTTGTCAATGTTTTGGAAATCTTTTTTTTTTATACTTTCTTTGGACATCATCAATCTATTCCAGCTCAAGGACATCACTACCAAAACAAAATCATGTAAGTGCTGTTGCGTCCCTCAACTTTGTCTTATTCCCACCATCCCAGTTGTGTTTATCTTCCATAGAGTCAAACAGAATGAAAAGAGGCTCTTTTTGCTGTACTTATACTAGTTATTGCGCTACTTCAGGAATGTATACACAAAACCTACTCTTTAATATTTCTGTACTTGTAAAGACATGGGGATAGATATTTTACTGCTATTTGGTTGCATTGGGTATAGGTAGGTATGAGGGGAATGTTGGGTGGATTGGTAAACAGGTAATTAGGTCAGTGATTTTGACATGGGATATGCCCAAGAGCGGTGAGGGAAGACTCTGGTCAAATGTACAATTGATGTCTCCATGGACATTAGCAGTTGGAGTTGGGATTGGATGCAGAATGGTGTGAAAACGAGCATTAAAGCTTTGAACCTTTTCCTTGGTACAGTGGCGGCGCCTAACGGCAGCGGCTCGACTACAGTCGTCTGTCTTTTTTTATTTTTGTCTTGTTAAATGTATGTCTTGAGTTAGTTTTTATTATTTGTTTTAGCTGTGTATATGTGGGGGGTGGTGGGGGGCTGTGGGGGAAACCGTTTTAAATCTCTTCCCTGTGCGGGGACCCGACTATTCCCTGTCGGGTCTCGGATGTCGTTGGGCCTAACATCGTGGAGCCGGCGGCGAACTCCGGCCGGGACTAACCTGAGGGCTCCAGTTACGGAGCCTGCGGAACTGACATCGCGGAGCTGGCCAACTTCGGAGCGGGAAGAGCTGTGGTGGCGCGCGGCTGCGACCCGACTTTGGAGTTCGGAGGCACCGGCCGCAGACCCGGTGGACGGGAACATCGGGAGCTCGCAGGTCCCTGGTGGGAGACCGCTTTTCCGAGCTCCGCAACGGCGACTTCTCCCGCTGGAATCGCGGGTTTAAGGACATGGAGCCGGGGCCTAACATCACCCGGCGTGGCTTAAACGGCCTCAGGACTTACCATCGCCCGCCGGGGGCTTTAACATCAGAGCCCCAGTTCGCCTCGACACTGCAGTTGGACTGCTGGACCACGGGAGAAGGAACAAAGGGAAGAGATAAAGACTTTGCCTTCCATCACAGTGAGGAGATGTTGGAGACTCACTGTGATGGATGTTTATGTAAACTGTGTTAAGTGTGGGTCTTGGATTGTTTTGTAATGTAAAAAAAACCAGTAGAAATGATATTTCGTTCAAACCTAGGTTTGAATGACAATAAATTGCATTCTATTCTATTCATTCTATTCTATTCTATCTGGGAGAAAATAGCACCTCAGATTCCTGGGCAGCAGACCAAGTAAAATCAGGATCTCATTACTGAAAAACAAATGGTAGGTTTATATTCTTCAGCCTATTGTTTTATTTATTTATTTATTTATTTATTTATTTATTTATTTATTTTACTTTATTTCGGACTCAAGGTCCAGACAAGGGGCAACATTACATAAAAATACATTGCATATTAAAAACATCATAAAGTACATATAAAATCTTAGTATATCACTTATAAAAGCATCATAAATTATATATTTAAAAACACACAATACATGAATTAAAATCCAGAATAAAAAGAATGATCAATGTCCTACAACGAGACAACATTACCAGTGTCTCCACAACTGGGATTCGTAGCGTGTAGTGCTAAACCTTATGTTTGACAAGGCCACAATAATTACATTTTTAGAGTCATTTATCCTGCAGATGAATTTATACATATGATTTCTTAGGATAGCTTCTAAAGTACTGACTCCTGCAGCCACAAACATGTTACTAGCACTACACCATCTAGGTTTCCTTAGCAGTGTTCTCATGGCATCATTATATGACACCTTTAGTCTCTGCAAACTTGTCTTTCCATAGTTCGACCACAGGTGCGCAGTATAGAGTGGTGTGCAATATGCTCTAAATAGCGACATCTTCGCCACATCTGTACACGCTCCAAACTTACGCAAGAGAATATTCGCCTGTACATACAGCATGCGTCGTTGCCTATAAATATCCTCATCATCTGTCATTTGTTCTGTAATAAAATGCCCTAGATATTTTACCTTATTACAGACACTAAGATTTTTGTCAGACAATTTAAAATCTGGTAATTTTAGACATTTATCCTCTTTGGTTTTACAGATCATAACAGCACTCTTACTAGCATTATATTTAATATCATGTTCCACACCATACACAGAACATATAGTAAGGAGTTGCTGGAGACCAGCTCTAGATGGACTAAAGACCACAAGATCATCTGCATACATAATATGGTTCACTAAAATATTACCAATCATGCACCCAGTATTACAGGCTTTCAATTGTTTGGACAGATCATCAATATAAAGATTAAAAAGAACTGGGGACAAAATCCCCCCTTGTCTAACACCATTGCTAACCCCAAATGGGGCTGAGACCCTATTGCCCCATTTTATTTGCATAGTCTGGTGGGCATACCAGTAGGCCAGAATTCTCACAATGTATTTAGGCACCCCTCTTTGACTCATTTTAACAAACAGCTTTCTGTGATTAACACGATCAAAGGCTTTGGAAGCATCTATAAAGCACATAAGGATTGATGAGTTTTTGCCTTTATATTTGTTTGCAGTCTCCATTAGGGCATATATGATGTCAGTGCCATGTTTAGCTTTAAAACCAAACTGGTTATCTGTGGATTTAACAAACTCATTTACTCTATCCAGCAGAACTCTTTCTAAGACTTTTGACAGTATGCTGGCTAAAGCTATGGGCCTGCAATTATTTAGGCTGCCTACTTTATCGGCCTTGTCCTTAATGACCGGCACTAACAGAACAGACAACATTGAGTCTGGTAACAAGCCATGAGTCATAAAGCCAGTAAAACAAATAGCTAGGAGAGGAGCTATCCTCATACTCGCATACTTAAGATGTTCAACAGAAATATGATCCAAGCCACTTGCTTTGTTGTTGGACAGCTTGTTCATGGCATGATACACCTCATGTGACATAATCGCCATCGAGTTATTACTCTCAATATTGTCCACCCTATACAAGTCACCTTGGACACAGTTGAATAATAAAGTACTATAATGTTGTCGCCATAAGATATTAGCTGTTCCGGGGATTCCATCTACAGTGCATGGTAGAGATGTTTTGCAACTGTTAAAAGCTCTCACTTATTTTCAAACATCAGTAGCATCGTTACTTAGCAGCTTCTTAGCCAAGGAATCAGCCCTCATAGACTGCTCATTTTTACAGATGAAGCAAATAGCAGACTTATACCTTGCATTAGTGAACTTCTTGTACTCAAACACAGGCCCCTGTCTGTGTCTACCTGCCATAGCCCATGATTTGGTGGCTTCATGGGCTTCAGCATGATACTCAGCTACATACTGATCCCAGCCAGGCCTGATGTTATGTGTCTTATTTTTATGCTTGCAGAAGGGCTTACTGCCTACATCTAGAGTGCTTACCATATCATTATACATGGAGCAGATATCTCTCCTATGCTTCATATCTGTACAATTAACATTATTACACATAATTGCATCTTTAGGTAGATGAATATTGCTTAAGGATTTATATAGGCTAAGATGTCTTCCTTTGTGAGCATTGACCAGTCCAGTTTTTCTGTGTTAAAACTATTTCTATCTTTGGATACCACAGGTATGTGTTCAACATTTATTGTCATAGCCACGGGTATATGATCAGTCATTGCTGCCGCGTACAAAATGCTCATACACCCCAATGAGGCATGTGCATCAGCTGTACTAATACAGTGGTCCAGCCATGACGTTGTGTGCTAGGCCTCACTAATATAAGTATAACTATCTGTAGATAAAACCACTTTGCTTGACAATATTAAATTATCTTGACAGAACTGAGCCATATGATTGGCAAATAATGAGTTCCTATCTGAGATATCTGCACTCATCTCCAATGACATATACACTAAAATAATTATTGTTTTGAATAAAAGAATAGATGAAATCAAGCCTATTTAAATATTCATCCTCATTCTGATGGCATTCGTAGGGTGTATACTGCTCGTAATAGTGCCGGACAAATGCTCCTTCTGGCCAGAGCTCCGGTTTGTACATTTCGCCCACATCATTACATTCTGCAGAAACTTTAAATGAACAGTATCTACTATGTACAGTGTTAATCTTTTGACTGGTAACCTCACGGCCAAGTTTTTCTTTAAGATACACAGATAAGGTTTTGGCGTCTAGGTCCGGTGAAAACTTGGAGGCAAAAACACTCACCAGCTTAGTCTTGATCATTTTAATGTTACCCACAGCTCCGGTACCAATAATAGGCATAGCGTTACAGGATTTATTTCTCTGCCCGGTGGTAATAGTGCACAATTTTGGCTTACCAACAGTGTTCTCTGGAGCATGACGTTGACCCTTTTTCACAACATGACTCCACTTTGGAGAGTCTTGCAACGTTAAACCACTGGGACTATTCATTGCCGTTGCCCTCTCCACGTGTAAGGCAAGGCTCTCCACCGCAGTCCTCACTCCGACAACCAAGCCAGAGGCTCCTGCCAGGTGCAGCTGCCGGTGCAGCTCCCAGTGCTGTGTCTGCCATGCCAATGGCTCCATCCATCGCCGCCGACGTATCTGGACCACTGGTCAGGTCAGTGGTGCGCTCCAATGCACACACTGGAGTAGTGATCAAGGTGCGCTCCAATGCACCCACTCGCTTACATCAGCCTGTAGCTGCATGACATGCTTCATAGAACAGACCTCAGCGTACAGCTGCTCCATTCTCCCAAGTAGGGTCGAGACATCCATGTTAGTAAATGTCACCGGCGGCAGTTCATCCAAGTAATGAGAGACAAATCTGGGAGTATTCTCCCCACACTCACTGTCCACTGCATTATTTCCTTTCTCATTTATTTCTAACTGCATCAAATAAATGCAGAGCTAATATTTTTTACTTTTATACTTACAATCTGAATAATTTGCTAATGTGCAATTCTATCCCCGAAGTTTAAAAAAATATTTATTTGTTCATTTATCCCACAACTATTACAGGATCCACAACACAGACTCCAATCTGTTCGACCAGTCTTCTTGGCCCCCAGTAAGCATGGAGCAATTGATTTAATTTTGTTCCCATGTCATTCTCTCCAAAGATCTATGTATGGTATTTTGAATGACAATTGCTTGCCTTATACAGACAGTATGTTCCTGTAATGCCTATTCACTAAAACCTCTGCTCACTATTTAGTCAGAGGGTGGTGAATCTGTGGAATTAATTGCCACAGAAGGCTGTGGAGGCCAAGTCAATGGATATTTTTAAGGAATAGATAGATTCTTGATTAGTATGGGAGTCAGGGGTTATGGGGAAAAGGCAGGAGGATGGGGTTGAGAGGGGAGATAGATCAGCAATGATTGAATGGCAGAGTAGACATGATGGGAGCCGAATGGCCTAATTATGCTCCTATCATGCATGAACTTATGAACTATGGTCTGCCTATTAGTTTATTAACGTATGTGCCATTTAGTTTAGTTTTGTTTAGAGATACTGCATGGAAACAGACCCTTTGGCTCACCGAGTCTGCGCCGAGTCTGCGCCGAGTCTGCGCCGAGTCTGCGCCGAAGAATATACACTAGTTCTATGCTACACATTGGGGGGAATTTGTACAGAAGTCAATTAACCTACAAACCTGCATGACTTTGGAATGCAGGAGGAAACCAGAGCACCAGGAGAAAACCTGCATGGTCACAGGTAGAACATACAAACTCCGTAGAGAGAGTACCCATAGTCAGGATTGAATCCGGGTGTTTGACGCTGTAAGGTAGCACTTTTACCGCTGCACCATTTTTGCTCTTGCAAATAATTTATTAGAATTCTGATTTATACTTAATTTTGCTCACATTCACAAGCTCAATAACATATAAAAATTTTCCTTTTTTTATTGTGCTTAGATGCGATGGGCATTAAATGCCAAATTTGTCAGTGATATCAATGTTCTATCTATGAATATAGAACACATTTGCTTAACTCAGATTGATTAATCATAATAATTATCACAAGATTGTCATAAAGTAATAGAGTCGTGCAGTGTGGCAACTGGCCACTTAGATTAGATTAGATTGGATTCAACTTTATTGTCATTGTACAAATACAAGTACAGGTACAACAAAATGCAGTTTAGCATCTAATCAGAGTGCAAAGTAGTAAAATGCTGATTAAAACAATATGTACAAATGAGGATATATTGATCTATGTACATAGGCAAATAAATATATACAGATAAAAGATTGACATGTGCTATATTCTGGTGAATAGAGCTTAACAGTAGATTGTGTAAACTATAAATAATACTGATGAGAAGGGGGGGAGGGGGCCTGTGAGTTCAGCAGGGTTAATGGTGTTTTGGAAGAAGCTGTTCCTTAGCCTGCTGGTGCGAGACCTGAGGCTCCTGTACCGCCTCCCTGATGGGAGGAGGGCAAACAGTCCATGGTTGGGGTGTGAGAGGTCCTTAATGATTTTCCCGGCCCGTCTCAGACACCGTGTGCGGTGAAGGGCAGCCATGGCAGGGAGCGGGGCACCGATGATGTGATGGGCGGTTTTCACCACCCGTTGCAGTGCCTTCCTGTCAGCTGTTGTACAGCTGCTGTACCACACCATGAAGCAGGTGGTCAGGATGCATTTTATGGTACAGCGGTAGAAGTTGGACAGGATCTGAGGGGACAGGTGAACTTTCTTAAGCCTCCTCAGAAAGTAGAGGCGTTGCTGCGCCTTTTTAATCAGTTTGGCGGTGTTGAGGGACCAGGACAGATCCTCAGAGATGTGTACCCCGAGGAATTTGTAGTTGGAGACGCGCTCCACTTCAGTCCCGTTTATGTGGATGGGGATATGTCTGCTGCCTCTGGTCTTCTGGTAGTCCACGATGATTTCCTTCATCTTCTGTGTGTTGAGGACGAGGTTGTTATTGGTACACCAAGCTGCCAGGTGCTGGACCTCCTCCCTGTAGGCTGATTCGTTGGTGTCCCTGATCAGTCCTGATTTTGCGCATACTGTACTGTAAAAAACTAGCCCTGCTCAGAAGGCATAAATGTGAATGAATACTGCTTTGATTACTTTAAAGAAAATACTAATGTCTAGAAATGGGATCAGAGCATGGATGTAACTACAGCAATAAGACTTCTACAGTTATGGCTGTTGCTGCCAATGTTGACTTTATTTGATTATTGCTAGGAAGCCCAAAGATAGTTTACTCTAAAAATAAAACTTGGGTTACTTTTTATGTTCTCTTCAGCTTTTTGTGTGATTTGTTCTGTCATTCTCATCTGACAAGGAACACCCACAAGACAGAGTAGCCTAGAAATTTTAACATGCATCGAAATGTGTGTTGAAATGTCAAACTGCAAGAGTGCCAATTTCTTGTTGAGAGGCACAGGATGATTTCCTTATGCAGACAAGATATAAAACACATTTCTGTGCAGTGACTGTTGTGGGGAGAGACTTAAAGAGAAATTTATCTACTGGAACAGCTGTTTTGTGCAGTGGAGATTACAATTTGCCTTTTCTTAAAAAGGTAGTTTGGAAGTACAGCAACATGTGCTTACCAAGAGATGATGTAGAAGGTGAGATCTTCAATGTCTTCCAAATAATGTAGGCAGCCTCACCTGAAACATGGGAGGCTTCTGGTTCAGTAAGATCATAATCTTGTAATCATAAAGATCTTGCAATCAGTTTCAGTGGGAGAATCACAGATAGTAACGCGAGCAAAGACAAGGCCTATAAGTTCTGTTCTCGCTGGCCTTTGTCCCTCCCATAAAGGCTTGACTTACTGTTCAAGATTCATTCATGTTTTGAAGCATATTTGCATGCTTAATTATTGCAATGGTGGTGTCACACCACAACATATGCCAATTGCATCTCTGAGGCACCGTGGTCCTGCTAAACCTGCTGCATCACTTGAGTTAGATCCTGACCTCCCATCCTTCTGTGTGCAATCTGTATGTTCTCTCTGTGACTGCGTGCATTCCAATAATCAAGAAGAAAAATGTATAAATGCACGGTGGCGCAGCGGTAGAGTTGCTGCCTTACAGCGCCGGAGACCCGGGTTTGATTCTGACTGCGGGTGATGTCTGTACGGAGTCTGTACATTCTCCCCGTGACCGCATGAGTTTTCCCCCGAGATCTTCTGTTTCATCCGACACTCCAAAAATGTACAGGTTTGTTGGTTAATTGGCTTGGTATGAATGTAATATTGTCCCTAGTGTGTGTAGGATAGTGCTAATGTGCAGGGATCGCTGGTTGGTGCGGATTCGGAGGGCCGAAAGGCCTATTTCTGCGCTGTATATCTAAGCTGTAAAGAAGTGAATCTGACACACTTGTAACTTTACTTTAACACTTTAATAAACACACAGATTAAATATGATCCAGCACTAACTGTACGCAGTATGTCACCATGCTGGAGCGAGAGAGAGAGATAGGGAGAGAGAGTGTTATTATACTTGATAACTAAGGCGTGGTTAGTGGTACTGAGGTAGCTATATTATTGGTTGTATGCATAAACCATCTACATCCTTCCCCTTAGAAATCAAAATTGAAATGGAGCCATGGCAGTGTGATTACAAAAAATATGCGAATTTAAACAAAGTCGCCATAGCGAACAGGCGGCTTAACAATGCGACCCGAACGCGTGCGTACAGCGCCTTCCCCCCCCCCCCCCCCCATCGGAAAGAAGAGAAGGTGCAGCAGAAACAGGCGAGAAGGTTAAAGCAGGAGGGGACGCAGCCGGAGCAGGAGAGACAGGAGGGGAGGGCGAACGTGCAGGAGGGGAGGCAAACCGGCCAGAACCTGGCGGCAACGGTGGAAGAGAACGCAACAAGTGAGGGGTCTGGGGCATGCAGGGATCAGCAGGAAAGCCGGCAGTGGCAGGCTGGAACCGCAGAGGTGGAGCATAAGGACCCGCAGGTGGAGGCTTCGGCTCGTTCACAGCCAACAGGTGTTGACGGCTCCGACGATAGACAGTCCCTTCATAGTCCACCAGGTAAGAATGAGGTGAATCAGCCCCACCAACCACGGTCACGAGACGGGAATAGCCGGTGCCAGTCTGCATCCGAACGACTTGTCCGGGCCATAGAGACGTCAGCGGTCGGCAGGACCTGTCGTGGGAATGCCGTTGAACCTCATGCTTCTGTTCAATCCGTTGTTGGACAACGGCAGGCTCGAACACTTTGGGTAGCAGGGTCTGTTGAGCGATCGGCATAGGTGGTCTAGTTGTCCTCGACATCAGACGCTGGGCAGGGGAACCCATGGTCGGGTCACGGGAGATGTTACGGAGGTTAAGTAAGCCCAGGTAGAAGTCGGAGTTAGACAGGCGGGACTGCTCAAGCAGACCCTTAGCATTCCGCACAGCTCGTTCGGCCGTTGCTTTGTGGATACTCAGGGCTGCTGGTGTAGTGATGGAAGTTCCACCTGGCAGCGAAAGTTTTGAAATCGGTGCTGGTAAATTGTCCGCCATTGTCGGTCTGCAAGCGGACAGGGGCATCGAAATTGACGAACTGCCTGCGCAGTCTGTTGATGGCCATCTCGGAGGTGATTGAAGGAAGTAGGTCCACCTCGAACCAGTTGGAGTACGAGTCAACCAGGACGAGAAACTGCTTGCCCCGCCATTCGAATATGTCGCCAGCCAGCGATGTCCAGGGCATGGCAGGCGCCGGCTGCTGCAAAAGGGGCTGTCGCTGCTGGTGTGGGGCGAGGTTGTTGCAGGTGGAGCAGGAGGAAACTCGGTCCCTGATATATTTGGCCATACCAGGCCAGTAGAATTGTCCCTGAGCGTGAGAAATAGTGGCATCGACCCCAGGATGACCGCTGTGGGCTGCGTTGTAGTATAGATCTTACAGAGAGGCTGGAACCACGACCTTGTGGCCCTTGACGACAACACCATCTTGGATCACCAGCTCATCACGGACCAGGAAGAACGGTTGGGCACCCGATGGCAAAGTTGTCCATCTGTCGGGCCACCCGCGCTTGATGACAGCTGCGAGCTGCTGCAACGCAGGGTCAGCGGCGGTGTGTTCGATCAGGCACTGAAGCTGCCTGGTTGGGACAATGTTGACGTTTAGTACCAACAGGTTTTCCTGCTCGTAAGGGTGACGGTCACAGGAGGCCCGTGGGGCACGAGATAGAGTGTTGGCCACATGCATCTCAGTGCCCTTTTTGTAAACCAGTTGGAAATCAAAACGCTGGAGCTGCAGCATCATGCGCTGCAGTCTGGCAGGGGCAACATGTATGGGCTTGTTAAGAATAGTCACTAATGGCTGGTGGTCGGTTTCGACCGTGAATCTGCTGCCGAAGAGGAAATCTTTAAACTTGGAACAAGCGAACACCACCGCCAGGAGCTCCTTCTCGATCTGAGCATACTGTTGCTCCGTGTCGGTCATGGTCCGCGAGGCATACGAGACCGGTAACAGCGATCCGTCATCGTAGAACTGCAGGCAAGCAGCACCGAGTCCAAAACGAGAGGCATCACAGGTAACAACAATGGGACGGCGCAGGTCGAAGAATTTTAGTGTCGGGGTACTGGTCAGCTTAGACTTCAGAAATTCGAAAGCCTGTTGGTGTTGTGGGAACCAGGACCAGGCAGTGTCTTTTTTGGTTATTTGCCTCAGGGGCGAGCTCAGCTCACTGAGATTAGGTATGAACTTTCCGAGGTAATTGACCATGCCCAGGAAACGTTGCAGACCGAGGACGTCGGTTGGGCTGGCATCTCGGAAATTGCAGCAGTCTTTTGTGGGTCAGCCTTTAGTCCATCAGAAGTGAAGATGTGCCCGACGTAAGGCACTTCAGAGACGCGAAATCTGCACTTTTTTATGTTCAGTTTTAAATTGATCTGTCAGGCCCGGTCCAGGACCCGGCGGAGGTTTTTGTCATGTTCGGCGGCATTCTCCCCGTAGACTAGGATATCATCCACGATGATGGCACACGGCATGCCAGCGAACAGCTGTTCCATGGACCTCTGAAACACCTCGCTGGCAGAGTTGATCCCGAATGGCATCCGCAGGAATTTGAATCTGCCATATGGAGTGGCAAACGTTGTCAGGTCGGAGGAGCGTTTGTCGAGTGGTATCTGCCAGAAGGAACTCTTGGCATCGAGGACGGAGAAGACCATGGCCTGGCCGACTTGAGCTGCAACATCTTCCACGGTCCTCATGGGGTAGTGTGGTCACCTGATCGTGAGGTTCAGGTCCTTCGGATTAATGCACACCCGTATCTCGTTCTTGTCCTTTTTTAGCGTGGCAACCATGGTGGAGACCCAGTCGGTGGGCTCACTAACTGCCTCCAGCACTCCCATTGCGACCATGCTCTTCAGCATCGATTCAACTTTGTCCTTCATAGCGAGGGATACCCTGTGTGGTGCACGGACCACAGGCGCCACCTTTGGGTCGGTGGCGATCTTGTAAACGAGAGGCAGCTTGCCCAGCTCATTGTCGAACAGGTCCGGGTACTCAGATATCGGATCCAGCAGCACCTGCACCTCATGGACAGTACGATCGAACGAGACTAGTCCCAGGTCCTGGCATGCCTGGTTGCCCAACAGAGTCACACAGTCAGAGTCGAGAACATAGAATGTGAGAGCCCGCGATGACTTCTGCAGCACACAATTGAAAGTGGCCTTTCCCACTGGTTTCAGCACCTCGCCCCCGTAAGCATGTAAAGTCGAACGGTCTGCACTTAGCTGCTCTTTATGCCTAATCTTTCTGAACAGGCTTGTTGACATAACATTGACCTTCGCCCCCGTGTCGAGCTTAGCAGAGAAGGTTGAATTGTTGACAGTAACTTGGACCGAAGGATCCGGCAGTCGAGCAGGTGTGTGTAGGAGTGTGAATACACTAGTATCTCCTTGAGAACTAATTGGCTCAGAGTCGTGGGCAGTGTCGAGAGAGGATTGGGAACCAAACTCGTTATCAACTTGCACCAAGTTGTTTAGGACTTGTCTAGAAGCTGGGGGAAGTTTCCCACGGGAGCGGCAGACAGCCGAGAAATGATTCAATTTCTTGCAGAAATTGCAGGTTTTTCCGTAAGCCGGGCACTGCGGCTGCATCGAATGCACATAATTGCAATTAGGGCACTTTTTAACGACATGGCCGCCGGGGATGTAGCTGGCCCGCGGCATAGGTCTGGTGTTGTCTATTTTAGGACGGGGTCTGTTGAGACCGGTTAAATTGATCGATTTGTTATCAGACCCCCGCTGTCCGAACAGCGGGTCAACGACTTCAGCCAACCGGCATGCGTGCATGGCTTCGGTTAGAGTAAGATCTTGTTTCCTTAATAGCTCCGATCGTAATTTCTGATCGAGCATCCCTGTCACTAGAATGTCTCTAGTAAGCTGGTCAGTCATAGTTTCAAATCGGCACCTCTGGGCGAGGTAACGCAGATCAGCAATAAAACATTCAACAGGCTCATCATGCTGCTGCTTCCTCATGAAAAACGTAGCTCTCTCTAATATGCGGTTAGAGGGCAGGTCACAAAACTCAGCGAATTTTCACAACAGACATACCGGGTCGTCGGCAGACTCTGCAGGTACTTGGACCTGATCATGTTCATCCCGGAACTCGGGATTGTAGGTGAAGGCTCGTGCTCTCCTCATGGCATCAGAACCGGCAAGGTTTAGAAGAAGGGAAGCTTTAACGGCATCAGGATCGTTGCGATGAGCAATATTCATGTAGTGGGTGAAATCCATCTCAAAAGTCGCCCAGCGCTCCGCTATGTCTGCATCAAAGACCAGGGGCGTGGGTTTGTGGCAAGAGGATGCCATAGTGGCACAGGGAGAAGAAAACTCCGATAAAGAAACAAACTCAAGAAGTAAAACCCGATAAACAGGAGGCGCGAGAATTAACTTGCCGACACCATGTAAAGAAGTGAATCTGACACACTTGTAACTTTACTTTAACGCTTTAATAAACACACAGATTAAACATGATCCAGCACTAACTGTACGCAGTCTGTCACCGTGCTGGAGAGAGAGCGAGAGATAGGGAGAGAGAGTGTTATTATACTTGATAACTAAGGCGTGGTTAGTGGTACTGAGGTAGCTATATTATTGGTTGCATGCATAAACCATCTACATAAGCTAAATCAAACAAAATGATGAAAATGTTTAAATTAGACTTTTAGATATTACAACAGTGTCCGTGCATAGGTTGAGCTCCATATTTAATTGAAAAAATAATTTTTTGTTACATTGAATATTTTACTTCAACAAGTTTAATTATTCTTGGAATCATTTCAATGTAGGTAGAGTATTGCACTTCCATTCTGCTCAGCAAAGATGAGGCAGCTGGTAATCTCAACTGTGTAGGTGAATGCCAGAATCTGGGAAGAGCTAAGGGAAATCTGGAGAGAGTATAATGGAGTTAAGGGCCTGTCCCACTTTCACGACCTAATTCACAACCTTTTTTACTTGTGGACATTTTTCATCAGGGCAGAAAAAATGCCACGACCTACTTGATGCCACAAGTACCTACGACTAGCTTCACGGCCTGCTACGACCTACCTATAATCTCCTACGACCTCGTGACGACCATGCTGCGAGTATGAGTCAAGGGCAAACTCGGCAGTGGGAGATGCCCTTTAGTGTAGGATTAGTGTAGGATTTATGTAAGTAGGTGTTTGGTAACCAGCTTGGCCTGGGTTCAATGGATCTCTTTCAAAAAGTGATAAAGTCTTACAGTACAGAAATGTGGGTTATTTGGCCCCCCACGCCACGCCCACCTTTTTGCCCATCTACACTAATCCTGTGTCAGTCTAAATGTCTCTTCAATGTACCCATTATGTCCGTCTCCATGCTCTCCTTGGGTAGTGCATTTCACATATCAATTGCATTCTTTGTAAAAGTCTTAACTCTATGATTCCTAAGATTAAGGTTAATTCCCAAGATGGTGGGACTGTCATATGCTGAGAGAATGGAGCTTGTATACTCTGGAATTTAGGATGAGAGGATATCTTATTGAAACATATAAGATTATTAAGGGTTTGGACACGCTTGAGGCAGGAAACATGTTCCCGATGTTGGGGGAGTCCAGAACCAGGGGCCACAGTTTAAGAATAAGGGGTAAGCCATTTAGAATGCAGATGAGGAAACACTTTTTCACACAGAGAGTTGTGAGTCTGTGGAATTCTCTGCTTCAGAGGGCGGTGGAGGCAGGTTCTCTGGATACTTTGAAGAGAGAGATAGATAGGGCTCTTGAAAATATGTCAGGGGATATGGGGAGAAGGCAGGAAAGGGGTACTGATTGTGGATGATCAGCCATGATCACATTGAATGGCGATGCTAGCTTGAAGGTCCAAATGGCCTACTCCTGCAACTAATGTCTATTGTCTGTTTAAGAAGGAACTGCAGATGCTGGAAAATCGAAGGTAGACAAGAATGCTGGAGAAACTCAGTGGGTGAGGCAACATCTATGGAGCGAAGGAAATAGGCAACGTTTCGGGCCGAAACCCTTCTTCAGTCTGAAGAAGGGTTTAGGCCCGAAACTTTGCCTATTTCCTTCGCTCCATAGATGCTGCCTCACCCACTGAGTTTCTCCAGCACTAATGTCTATTGTCTATTGTCTGTTGTTTATCAAGGCTTTTAGATAGGCACATGAAGATGCAGAGAATAGAGGAACAGGGATCGTGTGCAGGCAGTGAGATTAATTTATCTTGGCATTATGTTCAGCATGGATATTGCAAGACTAAAGGGCCTGTTCCACTTAGGCGATTTTTCAGCGACTGCCGGCGACAGTCACAGTCGTAGCAGGTCGCCGAAAAATCCGCAACTGGACCCTCCCTGCAACAATGTTTACGACAACCTACCACCTAGTTGGCGTCAATTGACGGCAAGCTACTGACAACCGGCGGCCCATTAGGACATCCACATACGACCACACCTACGACAACCTACAATCACACAGGCGACAACCTACGACAACCGGTCAACCTACGTCCACCCGCGACAAGCTACGACAAGCTAAGACAATTCAGTCGCCGGTACCTGTCGCCGGTTGACGTAGGTTGACGTAGGTAGTCGCCAATGGAATTCACCGAAGGCATCACCCGGTGACAACCTGCGTCATCCTGGCGACAACCTACGACAGCACCTACAACAAGCTATGTCAAGCCCACAGTTGCTGAAAGGTTTTGAACATTTCAAAATCCAGCGGCGACAAGAAAAATGTTACGACTCTTTAGGCGACTTGAGGAGACAACTCACGACCACACAGGCGTCACCCTGCGACCGTGTGGCGACAGCCTAGTCGCCTGTAGTCGCCGAAAAAATTGCCTAAGTGGGATAGCCCCTTAAAGGCTTGTTTCTGTGCTGTACTTTTCTATGCTCCATGTTCTATCCCCTTTAGGTCTCTTACATACCATATTAAAGGCTATGCCCTCCTTTTTTGATACCCTCATCAATAACAAAGATTTTGACCATCTCTCTTATCTATGCCTCTCATAATCTTATACACGTCTATCAGTGCTGTTTCCATGCTGTATGACTCTATGCTGTGTGCACAGCAAGCTTCATTCCTAAACGCTTCGTATGGACAGATTGTAGGAACACATTATAAGTGCATGAGCATGTTTAGCACATTTAGCAACCAGAAGTTTATTTGAAACAATTTAAGAAACAATTTAAGATAATAATAATAATAATATTAATAAAACATTTTATTTTTGGGCGCCTTTCAAAAATCTCAAGGACACCTTACAGAGATTAACAAGAATAATAAAACATATAATCGGAAAAAAATAAATAATAAAGACATCAACAAAACACAAATTAAAAACAGAATTCAATCCAAAGACAAAAAAATCAAAAACACAATGTGAAGAGAGAGCAGCGGCAGCTAAAGCGCGCCAGCGTCCACTCTCCCTTCCGACAGCCATCTTGGACACAGACTAACATGTTTACTGACACACAAAAAAAATCATCCCCCCACAATGGTTACCACTGTGGGGGAAGGCACAATGTCCAGTCCCCATCCCCAGTTCACCCAAAGTCAGGCCTATTGAGGCCACCGCTATTGCCTCTACGGAGGCCCGATGTTCCTGGCCGTTCTCACCGGGTGGTGTTGCCCCGGCGTCGGGAGAGTCCTCTCAGCGGCTGGGCCACCTGGAACGGCCGCTTCCTGACTGGGGACCGCGGCTTGTAAGAGAAACAGTTGATACACAGTTGATCAAATTTCTAGATCACTATTATCTGAGGTGTCACTGTATGCTTGTTCCTCTTGAATGCAAGAATACAGAAAATTGTTAGAAGAGCTAGAAATAAGCATTCCTCTTTATTGTTATTTAACAGCGGACCAGCAGTTATTTTAGGCAGAGACTTCCCTCCACCAATTATGGACACTATAACTCCCAGGATGACGAGGCTTCATTTAACGGATTTATGTATTTATGTTGCTGGTGCCTTTGTGCGTTGCCTGGCAAATAAGTACGTCCAAGATGATGTTGAGATCAATATCAAGCCAATATTCAAGCAGAAAAATTAATGAATTAGATGAGCAGAATTTTTTAATGTTATCTTAGACTTCCAGATATTACAACAAAGTTAGATTTGGACCATGTTCTTATGTGAATTCAGTTCCACATTTAAATGAAAACATCTTTTGTGTCACACTAAATATTTTACATAAACAGGGTTAATTATTCTTGGAATCATTTCATAGTGGGATATTTTGGACTGAGTGTAATATTTCCATGCAGCACATCTGTGGGCATTGGCTTTACAGTTTCATAGGAAATATGACACATAGTGAAATTGAATACTATTTGCTATACTCACAACTATGCAAACATATTCCTTCAAATACTATTCAAGAATAGTTTATCATCAAGGAATCAGACCAAAATGCTTGATAGATTAAGTGTTAAGACTGGAATAAAGCTGAAAAGCATGTTTATTACCTGTAAAAATATATGTGATTTTCCTGTGCCAGAGTATGTGAAGCATAAATATGCCAAAATATGTAACGGATTCAGGAGTTACTAAACAAGAATGACTTGGTATCTAATATGCTGTCTTTTCTGAGCGCCCTGATCAATATCCCTTTAAGTGTATTTTACCCAGAAGCTTTATACCTTTGAGGCAAGTCAAAGAACACATCAGATCCTGGGACAGACAGACAGACAGACACACTTAATCATGCTACACTTATCTATTCAATCACTGATTGATGGATCTGCATTGTGGTCATTTGCATTTATTTCTACCATAGTAGCACTACATGTCAGTTCAGAATGAATCTCTGGCTCAGATGATGTTATGAATTTATTTCTTACACTTGTCTATGGACATCATGGTTTATATTCCCATGGTTCTCAGCATACTGTTCTGCAGAGGGACACAAAAAGCTGGAGTAACTCAGCGAGCATCTCTGGAGAGAAGGAATAGGTGACCTATCGGGTCGAGACCCTTCTTCAGACTGGTTTAAATCAGCATCTGCAGTTCCTTTTTACACATTTTATTGTTCTGCAGACCTGCTTAACCGCACTGCATGTGTAGGAAGGAATTGCAGATGCTGGCAGTGGCGGACTGGGTCTAAAAATATTGGTTGCCAGGAGACAAAGGGGGCCCACCCACAACTACAATGCTATCATTTAACAGGGGCACACTTGCCATCACTTGCTATTACTTCATCAGGGGCCCGCTTGCCATCGGGCAAGCTGACACCCTGGCCAGTCCGCCACTGGATGCTGGTTTAAACTGAAGAGAGGCTTAAAAAGTTGGAGTAACTCACCGGACAGGCAGCATCTTTGAAGAGAAGGATTAGGCGACATTTTGGGTCGAGACTGAAGAAGGGTCTCAACTCGAAACGTCACCGATTCCTTCTCTCCAGAGATGCTGTCTGTCCCACTGAGTTGTTCCAGCTTTTTGTGTGTATCTTTAGCCACATAGCATAATGGCTTGGCTGACTAAAATGCCTTTTAACATGACCTGAAACATAAACCTATTCATAGTAAGTGACAATATTGGTCTGATCTGCTAATTAAGTTCATAAGGTTATAGGAGCAGAATGAGGCCATTCAAGGTCCATCAAGTCTCTCCGCCATTCAATCAGGGCTGCCAAATCTCACTTGCGGATGAGATTCCAAATGGAAGCACGAGATATCGGTATTTCCCAAAGGGAGTATTAAATGTGGTCAGACGCGAGCTGTCATCGCTCAGTGGGAACTGCCAGTACCCACTTGTAGCGTCAAATTTCGAGAACCGTTTTGCCTTTGGCTTACGGGCTGCAATGTTCTCGAACGTCGGCATCGGGAAATGCTCCCTGCGAATGGCCGCATTGAGGTCACGTGGGTCAAGGCATATGCGGACTTCGCCATTAGGCTTGCTAACAACAGTCATTGAATTCACCCAATCTGTCGGTTCATTCATGGGCTTTATGACTCTAAAGCTTTCCATGCGCTCTAATTCGGCTTTGACCTTATCCCTGATCTTATAGGGGGTGGTGCGGGGCGGATTTTGCTTAGGTTGCATGTTCTCTTGCAGCGCTATGTTGTACTCATGTTTTTTTAGCCTTCCCAGCCCTTGGAAAATCTCGCAGTTTTCCTCAATGATTTTCAGTGTATGATGGTCTCGCACTCACACCATCAACCGCCTCATTTCGCACAAGAAGCCCTAACTTTTCACACGTCAGTTTCCCAAATATGGGTCACATCCCCCCCTCACTATTTGAAAGACAACCCTATATTCCTTCTAACCTAATTTAATGTTCCCCTTTGCCTGTCCCACAGGCTTCATTGTATGTCCAGAGTATGACCTCAGTGTTACATTAGTGTTCATTAATGCAAGACCAGTCTTTCTGACCAAGTTCTCTGGCAGGATGTCAACTTGAGCTTCAGAGTCAAGTTTGAACTCAATGTCCACATTGTTAATGCTGCACAGCTGTCCCCATTCACACGTCGAATCAATCACAGCGTCAATCACGGCATCAATGTAGAATACATCAAAGTCATCGTTTACTGGCTCAGGCAGCGGTGAAGCGGACATCTTGAACTCAATGTCGCAGACGTCCTGGCTCCTGACCCCAGCCTTCTGTCTGATTAGCTGGTCATGTTGTCGGAAACGTGGACGGCTGTTGGGTGCTCTATTTCTCGGGCAGTCGGGGTATCTGGAGAAATGTTCGATCTCTCTGCATGTGTGACATCTCATGTACTCATGTTTCTACCGCCTGCACCTGCACCTTCACTTTACAATGCGAAAGTCCGAAACAGGCTAGAGATCAGATTCCCTCCAGTAATGGGTGTCATCAGGCACACTGTCCTTTCCTTACTCTGGGACCAGACACATTAGACACTTTAGACATATTGGTCAGAGTCAATGTGACGTTCTATCCTGTTGCTGGTCTCTTTACCATGTCTAGGGCTCAAGCTCAATCTTGCTGAGCTGAAGAGCTGGATGTTTTAACATCCAGCTTGCCAGCTTCATACCAAACATGGCAATGCTCAGATCCCATAGCTGGTGTATGCGGCACAGTCTCATTCATTTGAATGGTGACACTGACCTGGATTGAAATGGTAAGTGGTTGGTTATTTTTATTTATCTTACTCAATTTTAATTCATTTTTAAGAACACTCACTTTAAAAATATTTTTTATTTTTTTACTAAAATCTATTTCTACTGCTTTTAATAATTATGATTATCAGTTAAGAAGGCTGTAGATATGAACACAATGTAAATAGGCCATTAGTGCAGTGCTGTGTGAGGCTCCAGTGTACATCATCAAGATATATCAAGAATGGCCTCAAGATGCACTAATATGATTGTGATCTCAGTTGCCACGTACCAACTGCTCTGTCATGTGGGATAGTTATGGTATCATGGAGTCGTAAAGTTGTACAACACAGAAAAAGGCCTTTTATATCCCTCCCCCACATCCCCATCCCCAGGCCGTCTGTTGTACCTATCTACATTCATTGGAGGTGGTGGTTGGGGGAGGGGATGGGGAAAGAACATATTTCTACTGCAAAGAACAGGTTGACAAGCAGGGTAGAATTTTTGTGCATTGGTAACTTCAAATATAATAGTGATTTTATCAAATCAATGTTGGATACTGATTGACATCCTGATCATTCTGGTCGAGATTCTCGTTTCCAGATGATGGACTAGTCCACATTAGGACTTAGCAGCGAACCAAAATAAGTATGCTAATGCCGTCACGGACTTCATCAATAAATGTGTAGAGGACTTCATGTCAAAGATTTCAATCTAAGTTAGACACAAAATGCTGGAGTAACTCAGCGGACAGGCAGCATCTCTGGAGAGAAGGAACATGTCAATCTAAGTGTTCCCCAACTGGAAACCATGGATGAACCAGGAAATCCACTTCCTATTTTAAGTCTGAATATGAGGTGTTCAAATCGGGTGACTCTGAACTGCATGAGAAATCTAGGTGCAACTTTTGCAAAGCCATCACAGACATCAAGAGACAAAGAGACAAACCGGATCAAATTAGTGTCCCAGACTAACCATACAGGCAGCCATCATTTGTGGTAAGGCGTGCATGCTATAACGGGCTACAAAGTGAAGCCTGGCAGAATTGCTGGAAACAACGCATCCATCCCCAACAAGATCATCGATCTTGATAATCTTGGATGCACCAGTTCTCACAGTCAATGTTGGCGATCAGCGTGAACCCTTGGAAAGCGACTGTCTTGGATGGAATACCCCTCTGCGACTTCAGAACCTGCGTGGGTTTTCTCTGGGATCTTCGGTTTCCTCCCACACTCCAAAGACGTACTGATATGCAGATTAATTGGCTTGGTAAATGTATAAATCGTCCCTTCTCTGTGTAGGATAGTGTTAATAATAGTGTTGATATGCGGGGATCGCTGGTCGGCGCGGACCCGGTAGGCTGTTTCCGCGCTGTATCACTGAACTAAACTAAACCAGATGACGGGGGTATTCGCAGTTATCTTTAAGCTCTCCCAACTCCAACCTGCTTTAAGAAGACCACTGTTATCCCGGAACCAAAGAAAAGCAAGGTGGCATGCTTGAATGACTACTACTCTTTGGCTTTGACTTCTATTATCATGAAGTGCTTCGAGAGGCTGGTCATGGCACACATCAACTCCAGCCACCCAGACAGCCGAGATCTACTGCTGCTACAAATCCATGGCAGGAATAATTTATCTGGCTTTACACTCATCCCTGGAACATTTGGATAACAAGAACACCTATGTCAGACTCCTGTTTGTTGACTCTAACCACCTTCAAAACCATAATTCCCATCAAACTTATCTGCAAAGTCCTCGATCTAGGACTCAGCAGCTCCCATCTACAAAAACTGCAATCATTAAGTTTAGGCGACAACACCTCCTCCACGATAATTCTCACCATTGGTAAACTGCAAGGCAACATACTCAACCCCTTACTATACTCCCTGTATGGTTGTGTGGCCAAATTCTGTTCTAGTTCCATTTACAGGTTTGCAAATGACACCACTGCATGGGCTGGATCTTGAACAATAATGAGATAAAGTAAATGAAGGTGCAGAGCTTAGTAACATCGTGTCAAGACAGCAATCCCTCCCTTAATATCAGAAAATCAAAGGACAAGGTCACCCACTTCAGGAACTGAGTCTGCAACAATGGTGCTGAAGTTGAAAAGGTTGAAAGCTTCAAGTTCCTGCATTTAAATATCACCAACAATTTTTCCAGATCCAACCACATTGATGCCATGTCCAAGAAAGCACACTGTCACCTCTATTTCCTCAGTAGTCTATGAAATTAGGCTTACCTCCATTGACTGTTACCAATTTCTGCAGATGCACAAAGCATTTTATTTGGATGCATCACAGTTTGGTATGGCAACTGCTTTACCCAAGGGGAAAGGAAATTGTGGAAAATTATGGATGTAGCCCAGTCCATCACACAACCCAGCCTCTGCCATCCCAGCCCCATTGGCAGCAACATTTATTTCTTCTCTGAATAAATTACTGAGAATTTTTTCTCCTCCGCCATCAGATAGAACATATAGAGACAAAATAGATTGCAAATGCTGGAATCTTGAACAGAAACAACGTGCTAGAAGAGCAGGCCAGGCAGCATCTGTGGAGGAAAATGGTCAGATAATGTTTCAGATTGGGACCCTTCTTAAGACTGACTTGGCCTTCGCAGTTCCTCCAGCACTTTGCTTTATGGGCAGAAATACAAATGCTTGACAGCTCAAACCATTGGATTCAAGAACAGCCTCTTCCCTGCTTCTATCAAACTCTTGAACGAGCCTCTCATATGCTGATTTATTCCTGATCGCTCAAACTAACTTGTGGCCATTACACATTTTTCATCTGTACTTTCTCTGCAGCAGTAACACCATATTCTGCATTCCCTTTCTTTTTCTCTTCTGCACTATCTTGACATACTCATATATGGTCTCATTTGCGTGCACATAAAACAATGTTTTTCACTGTGCACGCAACGATAATAAACCAATATAAATTTGTAGCTGTCAGAAAACAAATGCTATGGAGTCTATTATCATTTCCTATTTGTTAAGATTTCCAAAAGGTAGGGCATTAAATGCTCATCATGCCAAATGTCTTCCTGTAAAGATCTTAAACATTGTTGCTCTGATCTGAATCTTCCAGAAACTTCTTTGCTCAAAGATAAAAATAATAAACCATGCTGCTTGCATGAGATGGACCAAAGCCAAAATCAACAAACACCTTTTAGTACATTGTTATCATTAGATTAGATTGAAAACACCTTTGCACTTGATCTTCAGAAACTGTGTTTATTCAATTTCTGTCTGGTGTCCAAAAAGTCTGTACTGAATCCAAGTTTTCAACAATAGCCTTTTATACTCACTAATCTAAACCAAATCAATAAATATTTCTCATATTAGTAATAATGGAGAAAAATGAACCTTAAAAACTTGTGAAAGTGCTCCAATTATGATAGCCTAAATTTTAATCTTATAGTTATTGCATCGAAAGACATGGTTTCCCACCTCCAATGGGATCCCACCGCTAGCCACATTTTCCCATCTCCACTTTCCGCAGAGACCATTCCCTCCACAACTCCCTGGTTAATTTGTCCTTTCTCATCCAAACTACCCCCTTCCCAGGTTCTTCCCCCCCTGTCCCTATACCTCCTCCCTCGACCCTGGCAGTCCTTTTAGGTGAGGCAGAGGCACCTTCTCCAATCTCATCGACTATCTGCTATTCTAGGTGTGGACTCCTATATATCGGTGAGACAAAGCGCAGGCTCAGCGATCTTTTGCTGAACACCTCTGCTCAGTCCACATAGGCCTATGTGATCTCCCAGTTGCTAAACACTTTAACTTCCCCTCCCAGTCCCATACTGCCATTTCTGTCCTGGGCCTCCACCATTGTCAGAGTAAGGCCCAGCGCAAATTCGAGGAACAGCACCTCATATTTTGCTTGGGCAGCTTACACCCCAGTGATATGAATATTGATTTCTCTAACTTTAAGTAAACCTTGCTTCCCCTCTCTCTCCGCCGCTCCCACAACCTAGTTCTCCAACTAGTTTTACTATCCGCCTGATTAAATTCTACTGATTGTATGCCTCGTTGTCTCCTTCCCTTCAGCTGACAATGAACCATTCTATATTTTCCTTGATTATCGTTCCTTTTGATCTGTATTCGCACTTTACCCTTCCATATCTTTATGTCTAGCTATACCCTGACTCTTAATCTGAAGAAGGGTCTCAATATGAAACGTCACCCATTCCTTCTATCCAGAGATGCTGCCTGCCTCATTGAGTTAAGCCTTTGTCCCACTTTCATGACCTAATTCGCGACCTCTGATGACTTTAAACGACCTAAAAAAAATCATGGTCGCGGTAACCTAGGACCTCCTACGACCTTCCACGACAATGTGTACAATCTCCTACGACTATGTTGAAGACCTCCCACGACTCATGGACACATTTATCTGTTTTGTAGTAAATGCCTACTATTTTCTGTGTGCTTAAGCAAAGCAAGAATTTCATTGTCCTATACAGGGACACATGACAATAAACTAACTTGAACTTGAACTTGACTATGAAGAAGACTCCCTTCGGCCTCCTTTGACTATGTTGAAGACTAGCTTCGACCATGAACATTTTACTGCTGTTTGCAGTGGCCCTTTTGCTTCAGCAGCCTTTTAAGAAAGGCAGAAGGGGAAGAGCAAGGTTGAAGAGGAAGCACAAGAAGAGGTTTCAATGGGTGAATGGAGATGATGTGATGGACTGTCCCAGTAAACCAGATGACTGGAAGAGAGTGGCGCTGGGGTTTGACTAAAGATGGAACTTTAAGCACACATGTGGGGCAGTGGATGGCAAGCATGCCATCCTTGTACCTGTCCCTGTACCCCTCATTTCCCTTTTTGTACAGGATGGCATTCTGTTGGAGCCATTCCTCAAGGTCCCCCTCCTGCTGCCTGGTGAAGGTGTAGGGCATAACCTTCCTCCAGCCCTCCCTCACCACCAATGGGGCATCTGCCTCTGATGCTGTGTCAGACACAGGAGAAAGGGCTGCTTTGCTGCCTTCAAATGAGGCAGTGAAGGATGGGGTGGTGGTGGGGACATATACTACCGCCCTGGTCTCCTCCTCCAGGGGTCTCTCATGCAGGACTACCTCCTCCTGCACTATCACCTCCTGTGGCATCACCTCCTGCCAGTCCTCCTCTTGGGTGGGCAACACCTACATGGCCGTTTTTTTTTTAGGGTTGTGCCCTCCCCCTGCGCTGCTGCCTTTTTGGTGCCATCTCTAAAACACAAGTCGTCTCTCCAAAAAAATCTCCAGCTATGAATGAACCTGCCTTGGAGTGAAAGAGGTGACATTCTGCTGTTTAAATAACCTTTTTTTTCCACTGACCTTTTTTTCACCCCGGAGCTATTACCTTCAACTGCCTCCGACCACCTACCTATGAATAGCATCACGACCTACTACGACCTACCTACGAGTAAATAGTATCGTTTTTTTACATGCCAACCTTTTTTTTACTCGTGGACATTTTTTATCAGGCTAGAAAAAACGCCGTGACCTACTTGATACCACGAGTACCTACGACTAGCATCACGGCCTGCTACGACCTACCTACGACCTCCTACGACCTCGTGGCGACCATGCTGGCAGAGGTCATGAATTAGGTCGTGAAAGTGGGACAGGGGCTTTACTCTAACATTTTGTGTCTATCTTCGGTATAAACCAGCATCTGCAGTTCCTTCCTACACATAAGCAAAAACTTCTTGATTAAGTGTAACTCATGTACAGGATTGATTCACCATTGGACAAGAATGCATTTGCTATATTTCAGCGATGTAATAGTTAATGGAAATAAGTTGGCAGACGTGGGGTGGAAAACAATTTGCACAATTTGCACAGCCTGATTTCCTCACCTACTCAGAAAATTATTTTACAAGGTTACAGTGGCATTTATTGATTTTCCAGACTCAACTGACCTAACACAGCTGAGGATTGTTGCACAATTACCATATTAAGGAATCAAATGATAAATCTCAATTGGAAACAACTTATGCCCCAGTCCACTTAGGCAATTTTTTAGGCAACTACAGGCGACTAGGTTTTCGCCACATGGTCGCCGGGGTGTCGCCTGTATGGTCCTCAGTCACCCAAAGAGTTGTTCCTTTTTTCTGGTTGCCACTGGATTTTGAAATGTTCAAAACTTTTTGGCGACAATCGGAGCCAACAATCGTAGCCTGACGTAGGTGCTGTCACCAGGATGATGTAGGTTGTCACCAGGATGATGTAGATTGTTTCGGTGCTGACCACGGTGAATTCCATCGGCGAATAATGACCAACCCCACTCACCCACTCCATGCCCTGAAGGTGATCAAGAGCAGCATCTTCAGCCAGAGACTGATTGCACCAATGTGCAAAACTGAGAGACATAGGAAGTCTTGTATACCAGCTGCTATAAGGTTATATAATGCGCATAAATAACTGCACTTTTTTTCATTCATTGTATTTTAACTTGTATTTTAACTTGTTAAGTATGGAAGCTATTTGAGGAAATGTGTGGTGTTATGTCTGTCTTGAAGCTGTCGTGGCACTGTAATTTCCTGTAAAGGATTATTAAAGGTCTAATCAATCGACTACATACGTCAACCTACGTCAACCGGCGACAGGTACCGGCGACTGAATTGTCTTACCTTGTTGTAGCTTGTCGCGGGTGGATGTAGGTTGTCACAGATGTGGTCGTAAGTGGACGTCGGTCCTAATGGGTTGCCGGTTGTCGGTAGCTTGCCATAGCTTGACGTTGACTAGGAGGTAGGTTGAGGGAGACATTGTCGTGGGGAGGTCCAGTCGCCGTTTTTTTGGCGACCTGCCACGACTATGACAGTTGCCAGCAGTCTCCGAAAAAATCGCCTTAGTGGGACAGGCCCATTATAAGTTATGTAGTGACCCTTAATGCAATCTCTGTGACATCCACAGATTAACTGCAGACATTTTGTATTCTTTCCACAAATGCTTTTCTACGTATGGAATTGTTTTATAAAAATTACATTAAAATGAATACATTTATAGCTCAGTCTGAAGAAGGGTTTCGGCCCGAAACGTCGCCTATTTCCTTCGCTCCATAGATGCTGCTGCACCCGCTGAGTTTCTCCAGCATTTTTGTGTACCTTCGATCTTCCAGCATCTGCAGTTCCTTCTTGAACACATTTATGGCCCTGTCTCACGGTGCGAGTTGACCCACGAGTGACCCCGAGTGAAAGACTCGTGGTTGGGTACGAGATTCCAAGTTTATGATCAAGAGTTTAACCGAATTCCCACGGGTATGACTAAGTTTGCCGTTTACTTGTTATTTCTGCGATGTTCCAAGTTCGTCTCCCGAGTTACCAAGTTCCTCTCCCATGTTACTCTTGAGCCAACAACGTCTACCGACGTGTTGAAAAACATCACATGGTAAAAATGACTTTGTTTTATTTAACTTTAAGTGTGGATTTATTTTTTCATTTTAGTGTAAGTAATTTCATTGCATCTTTTCTTTAAAAAGTGGTTATCATGCATCTGCTTATCTGATGGTAGATGTCAAAACTTGCCATTGAGTGCTTTGCGTTGTCTCTTTTATTGCCTGAATTTAGGCTCGTGCTCCATTTCTCAGCTGAATGAGAGTGTATACTGGAAATACTTATTTGTGCTTCATTTGTTGATTTGCATGTTTGAGAAGCCCTTTTTCAGACCACTGTGTTATTTGCTGTGGTGCTCCTTTTCTCAATATGTGCAAAAAAGCGTTTTTTATATTGAACAAGATGAATAAAGACTTTGTTTCACATTCACCGTGCTGTTTATCTTATTTTCTGATCTACCGAGAGGGGACAATTTTTAACATTTAAAAAGCACGGCATTTGAGGCACCTGAGTCCTTAACTATCACAAATGATTGTGAGAATCAAGATGTGAATATATTGTGCCACTTCCTCAATTTTGTGTTGTGTGATGAAAGGAACACAACACAACATTCAAGTCATGAGACTTTGTAGTGATATTAAAATGAAGACTTCCAGACATCAATTTGATCTTGATAACAAATAACTCTCTTTTATTGTGCAATGAAGTAAATAAACATTGAGAATCTAACGGATTAGTAAAAAGCTTTTCAATACTTTAAGCTATTAGAAAAAGTGGGAGTATCCAAAAGAAACTAAAACATGCTCAAACAGGCAAAAAACAACATAACCATACAGGTAAGAATCAACATCAGAGGGATAACGGAACTAATCTCCCAGATCACTGTTCTCTGTCCAGCTGCCGAGTTCAGAGTGCTCACGAGTTAACACGGTAGACTCAAGAGTCACTAAACTCGCGGGCCACCAAGTTCTTACAACGAGTTTAAATGTTTCAATTTTTAACTTCAACAGTAAATTTGACTCGTGGAAAACTTTAAACATGTTTGAAAATTTTCAAGAGTTAACAAGTTTCACGGGCACCTGCCGTTAGCGCCACGAGTCGTTAAGTTGCGTCCACGAGTTCCGACGTTCCCGCTACGTTAATCGTATGTGATTACCACGAGTTTAATTTGTTTTAAACTCGGGGTCACTCGTGGGTCGACTCGCACCATGAGACAGGGGTTTTAGAAAGCAAATGTAATGCCTGTGACCTTAATCTTCTTCACTCTTCACAATCCAAAGAAGTCTGCATGATTCCCATTATCACAGCTCCTAATGATTTGTTAAATATATTAATGCATGAGTTAATGTTAAAGTTTATGAATTCTAATTTAACATTCTGCAAATGTACTTGTTTTAGCCACAGCAAGTAAAGGGAAAAGTAAACCAATAAAAAGCAAATGAAACAGGGGGACGAGAAATGTCTGAGTGAAATGCGGGAGCAGAAGTATAAGGTAGAGTGTGTGGCCCAAATAATTATTTCAATCCCACAAAGAAGGAAATAAATGAATGCAGCTTTTCATTGGTAAATAAATTAATTTGAAAGGTAATGTTAGCCTTCATCAAAAATAAAATATATGTCATAGGTTCAAGCAGGAAAAGGAGAGGGCCAGATCCACTTGATCTCACTGATGTTCACCTCCTTAGGGTAGTACCGTTGTCACTCTTAATGTTTGCTGCCCCAATCTTGTGGCTTGAATTTCATGACTGGCCCATGTTTGAATTGGAACAATACCTGCACCCTGCGCAGCCAAGAAGGCCTTTGAATGCTTGTATGCCCCCCTACCCCTGTCAGTATGAAGAATGACATCTGTCCATTCCCGTTGCCTGACCCACTGAGTTCCTCCAGCACTTTGTGCTTTCTCAAAATACCAGCATCCGCAATTTCTTGTGTCTCTCTTCAACTGCTTGTAGATGAAGAGATGAACAAATGTATTCAAGGAAGTTAGATATAACTCTTAGGGCTGACAGAATCAAGGGATATGAGGAGAAAGCAGGAACGGGGTACTGATTTTGGATGATCAGCCATGATCATATTGAATGGCGGTGCTGGCTCCAAGGGCCGAATGACCCACTCCTGCACCTATTATCTATCTTTCGATGTTTCTATGCTTGTGCTGTTAGACACTTTTCAACAATATTAAATAATTGAGACAATTATTTATGCTTAAATATCTGAGACTAATAGCTATTAACAGTTAAAATTGATTTAAACAATCAAAAAATAATAATGGATAAAAACTATAAACATTAAATATAAAAGCATAAATATATATTAAAATAATGGATAGGTCAATACCGGGTGTGCCATGTGTGGATGGTGTAAAGCTGAGGGTCATTATATGACAAATCCCTGTGCTTTGGATATGGTGAAATTTCATCATGCTCAATAAGGGGTTCAGGAAGGCAGTGAAAGATGAGACCTGCCAGCATCTGAACTCATTGTGTTTATTACTTTAGCTCTACAGAGGACAGGTACGGAAGTCTCAAAGGCGATAATGTGTGCACCAAAGTCTGCAGAACCACTGGCTGACTTGCCAGCATTTCCCAGTCCATTATTTCACTGCCACTACTCTGAATGCTAATACATCAAATTTTATCTCAAAAGAAATACAATGGGAGATATGAGTATCTTCTGTCAAAAGTAATAATTATTTAATATGTAGGAAGGAACTGCAGATGCTGGTTTAAATCGAAGATAGACAGAAAATGCTGGAGTAACTCAGTGGGACAGGCAGCATCTCTGGAGAGAAGGAATGGGTGACGTTTCGGGTCGAGACCCTTCTTCAGACTGACTATAACAATCAATACCAATTAAATAACAATTATTTAATACATATGTGAGTGTTCTTTAATATCTATTGGAAACAATGTTTCCACTAAAATAAAGCGGATATTGCTAGAAATATTCAGATCAGGTCGCCTCCATGGAAAATGTATTTACATTTTATTTCTCTCTCCAAAGATGTTCCCTGTTCTGCTTACTATTTTCCGCATTTTCTGTTTTATTTCAGATTTCTAGCACCTTTCATGTATAGCTTTTGGATTAATGTTTCTCATGATTTAGCTACCCATTTAGAACCATATTAGAACATTCAACCGGCAAGCCAAGGTCACCATTTGATTAAATTATGTCTGGGTTGAGTCTTAACTCTGTCTACCCATCTTGCTCTTGCAGCGCTTAACAACATCTTTTAATGTATTTTTTTAACTTTTCAATTGACTTGACTGCAATATCCTTTAGGAGGAAGAATTCCAGATTGCCACAAATCTCTATGACGTGCTTCCTTCCATCTGACTTAAGAGGTCCTGATTTTAAAGTTATTCATCTTGGTATTGGATTCCCTCTCTTAAGAGTCATTAATAATGTTAACAGTATCAATGCAGGTGTTTTTTTTTGTTTGAAATAAACATGCTTCAGCTTGAGTAAGAAAGAACTGCAGATAACTCAGTGGGTGCGGCAGCATCTCTGGCGAGAAGGAATGGTCTGAAGAAGGGTCTCAACCCGAAACATCATCCATTCCTTCTCTCCAGAGATGCTGCCTCACCCGCTGAGTTACTCCAGCATTTTATGTCATGCTTCAGCTTGAGCTGCAACAAAAATGATTGAATGCACAAGACTGTGCTGGAAAGTGCCAAGAATGCAACCTCTGTTACTCTGAAGTGCTCACACAGCACTTCACAAGCCATAAACATTCAATACACCATATTCATCCCAACCCAATTACTTCAAAGCCTTTTTATTCTGTCCTGTTGTTTGCACGCATGTTTTCTCAATAACAGCATCCTCCTGTGGGTCGTGTCTTTTTTTCTGATTTGATTGGGAATAATTTGTATATTTATAAAGTTGCTCTTCCTATCTGAAAGGGCCGAGAAATCTTTGTCAGTCTATCTTAATTGTAAGTTATTTACCTTATAATGGAAGGTAGACAAAAATGCTGGAGAAACTCAGCGGGTGAGCAGCATCTGTGGAGTGAAGGAATAGGCAACGTTTCGGGTCGAGACCCTTCTTTAGACTCAATGGAGGTCACCAAGACTGAAACACAAAGACAGAAGAATTTAGAATTTTTACAGTAACTTGTGCAGAATAAGCCTATCAGGCCCATCACATTCATGATAGGAAAAATAGTTTATCAGTCTAATCCTATGTCACAGCACTTGGTTGGTTACTGCACATCAATTAGTCGAGTGTCGAATCAAGAGCCAACAGTGTTTATTTGTCATGTGCACTGGATATGAACTGAAATAATAAAAATTTTACTTGCTGCAGCTTTACAGGCACACCATAAACTAGGGTACCATTTGATTCACCTCTGCCCTATTGAGAATATTGGATTTTGTCTAAGGAACTACACGCTACAATACGCTACAATGTTGAGAACTACAGTATGTTCTGCACTCTGTATCTTCCTGTTTTCTCTCCCTCCTGTTTCAGTTTCAGTTTAATTTATTGTCACATGTACCGAGGTAAAATGAAAAGCTTTTGTTGCATGCAAAACCAGTCAGTGGAAAGACAATACATGATTGGGATCGAGCCATTTACGGTGTCTAGATACATGATAAGGGAATAACATTAATGCTACATTGTAATTGAGTTTGAACTTTTCGTCTCTATGTATGGTACATCTGTTCTGTTTGGATAGCATGCAAAACAAAGCTTTTCACTGTTGGACAAAAAGTGCTGGAGTAACTCAGCAGTTCAGGCAGCATTTCTGGAGAACATGGATAGGTGACATTTCAGGTTGGAACCTTTTTCACTGTATTCAGTACATGTGATGATAATAATAAACCTAAAACCTAAACATTAGTAACAACAACAACAACACCAACACCAACAAATATATATACACAACTAGACCAAGTACAGACCCGTTGGGTCTGTTCCCCCAACATGCGGTTGTGGGGGGGGAGGCGGCATGCAGCGTCACATACTAACTATCCCCCCCCCCCCTCACTCATGCTAATTACCCCCCTTGATATTATATTAATATTATTAATTTGCTCCTTTTACCCCATAACCACCCTATCTACTGCATAGCCCCCAACTTGCAGTCACATCTAGAGAGGGGGGGGTGGGGGTAGAGAGTGAGGGCAGAGTGAGAAGGGGTAGAGACACAGAGAGAGACAGAGACACAGAGAGAGGGGCAAGAGGGATAGGGGGGTGGAGAGGAGGATAAGAGGGAGGGTGGGTGAGGGGGGAAAGGTGGGGGAGGAGGGGAGGAGAGAGAGAGGGTGAGAGTGAGGGGGAGAGAGAGGGGGTGCTGAGAGGGGGTGAGGGGGAGAGGTGGGGAGCAGGGAGGGGGAGGGAGGGGGGAGGGTGGAGGGAAGAGGGTAGGGGGTGTGGAGGGGAGGGGGTTTAGGGGAGGGTGGGGGAGGGGGGGAGGAGAGTGGGGGAGGGGGAGAGAGAGGTGATGCTGAGAGGGGGGTGAGATGAGGGGAGGGGGAGAGGTGGGGAGCAGGGAGGGGGAGGGTGGAGGGAAGGGGGGAGGGGTGTGTGGAGGGGAGAGGGATTTAGGGGAGGGACGGTGGGGGAGGGGAGGAAAAAGAGGGGACAGAGAGAGAGAGGGGGGGAGGGGAGAGGAGAGGGGGAGAAGAGGGGGGAGAAGAGGGGAAGAGTAGAGGAGGGGAGAGGAGAGGGGGGGGGAGGGGGGGAGAGGAGAGGGGGGGGAGAGGAGAGGGGGGGAGAGGAGAGGGGGGGAGAGGAGAGGGGGAGGAGAGGGGAGGAGAGAGGGGGAGGAGAGAGGGGGAGGAGAGAGGGGGAGGAGAGGGGGAGGAGAGGGGGGAGAGGAGAGGGGGGAGAGGAAAGGGGGGAGAGGAGAGGGGGAGAGGAGAAGGGGGAGAGGAGAGGGGGGAGGGAGGAGAGAGTAGAGGGGGGGAGGAGAGGGGAACGAGGGGGGCGAAGAGGGGAGGATGAGCGGGAGGAGATGAGGGAGGAGGAGGGGGAGAGGAGAGGGGGGAGGGAGAGGGGAGAGAGGAGGGGGGGAGAGGAGGAGAGGGCCGACGGCGGGAGGAGAGGGGGGATGAGAGGAGAGGGGGGACGAGGATGACGGGGGGAGGGGAGAGAGGAGAGGGGAGAGGAGGGGGGAGGAGGGGGGAGCGAGAGGGGGGGTGAAGAGGGGGGGAGGAGAGGTGGAGAGAGGAGAGAGGAGGAGAGAGGAAGAGCTGAGAGAGGGGGAGAGGTAGAGGGGGGGAGGAGAGGGGAGGTGAGAGAGAGAAGAGAGAGGGATAGGGAGAGCAGAGAGCGTGGGGAGGAGAGAGGAGGAGGGAAGAGAGAGAGAGAGAGGAGAGAGTACCTTTTTAATTCAACCCAAACAACCATTTGCAGACTAATTGAGGCACACCACTTCCTGGTTTTATAGTCCCTTCCCCTGCCTCCAGCGGGGGCAGCAGAGAGAATGGGGAATTTTGTAAAAACATTAATATCTCTGTCATTTTTCATCGACAGGAAAAATCCTCAGCACACATAAGGCGGAGGGGGGCTCTGAGCAAGGTTGCCAAAAATGACGGCCGTAGGTGGCGGCGTTCTCTCGGAAATCGCAGCACAGATGGCCAAAACCGGCCAAGAACAGACTTTTAGTAATATAGATAATTTATCAGTTATTCTTAGTAAACTAGACCATGATAGTGCAAAACCAAAGTATGTAAATCAACCTCAGGAGTACAAAGTCTGTAGTGATTCAGTTCTGTGATAGGGTTGTGGTTAGGGTTGTTCAAAGTGGTTCAAGAACCTGATGGTTGATTGAAGGAAGCTGTTCTTTAATCTGAAGATAATGGTTCAAGTACCAGTATTTTGTAAATGTTGTGTTTTTTGTGCCTCCAACAATTTAACACGTGAGTTCTATACATCCAACATTTCTAATTTCACCAACTAATCCCAAATTCTTCTGTCAATATTTATTCACTTTAAGACGAGAAAATCATTGTAATGATGCCTAAATCACAAAATGGATTGTGTCAACTCAGGAGATATTGGATGATGAAGTGTAAATATTCAGGTGGAAACCTTTGACGGCTCATTATTTATACAGGTACAGGGTACCTGCAAATGTGAAATTAAACTACATATGGAAAGATAAACTTCAGTTGTTATTTTATGGGATGATACATAAGTGGTCTAGGAAGTTTATTGGGAAAAAATCCAGTGGAAATCAAGTATACATAAATTCCACCAGGAAAAGCATAGTTATGGCTTGCAAAATGCAGTGTGAGCACTTTCCAGGAAATTCTAGCTACCCACATTTTAGGTGTAGTCTGGCCAATGCCGCCAATAGAAACAGAATGCTATCTCTTGTTTTATATTCTATCGTCCAAAAGTTTGCATATGCTGAACAGTCTTGGAACATCAAAACTTCGAACACCAGGTCCTGTAACACCCAGCTCTCTCCGAAGCACTCAGTCATTTTGAGTACAACATGTCACGTAATGTACAGCTGCCGAGCCATTCTCCCTTTCTTCTTCCCCCATCCTCTCCCACTTATATTCCTTCCTCTGTCTTCGCATTCATGACCCTTCTATCATTATCTCCTTAATTCACACTTTTTTACTTTTTTATCTCTTGCCTATGTCCAACCATTTGCCAATCAAAATCCCCTTCACTTGGCTTTGTCCTGCCCCCACCTCTCTTCCTGCTATCTTCCACCTATTAAATCAGTCTGAAGAAGGGTCCCAACCAGAAATGTCACTTATGCATGTTTTCCAGAGTTGCTGCTTGAACCACTGAATTACTTTGGCACTTTGCATCATTTTTTGCTTAGCCCACGTGAATATTATCTGTTTATTTTTGTAATACAACAGAAGCTGGAACATAATTTAATTCCATCTAGATCTATCTTCATTTTTTGCATCTGAGATTGTTACATTGGATCTTGCTCCTGGATATGCAATTGTGTCAGTTTACCTCACCTGTAACCCCTCTATTCTAGTTTAGTGTATTATTGTCATGTGTATCGAGGTATTTTCCAAACTTCTTTTCCGAATAAGTTCAGGGCAGCAATTGTTAAGGCACACACGCTAAGCTGCTTTCTCCCAGTGGCCAATCTCTCTTTGGAGGTGTGATTAACATCTATATTTTGGCTTGGGAATGCCGATGAGGCTTGGAGAACAATTTTTATTGCCTTCTGGGCCTTTGGCTTTGTCTGCACAGGCCTCTGCCTTCATTACGCCTGAACCTGGATGGGAGCCCAGACTAATTTCTACCACCACAGCAATGTATGTCTTTTTATTCTGATTTCACTCGCCATAATTCTGAATAACACTTAGTTCTGCTATGAAATTTTCCATTCCCTCAAATCATAATCATAATCATAATAGTAATTGATTAGCCAAGTATGTTTTGCAGGCTCCCCTGTCCTAGATTTTAGTTCTTTCTTTCTCAGATGTTTTAGTTACACAAATTTAAATGAATGGCTGAGAAACACTTTGCTTCATATATGTTCCATGTATATGTTCCATTAAACATTTTAACAGTTCAGAATTTAGACTATTGTAATTCTCAGCAATTATCTTGTTTCAATGAATAAAGCCATGTATATTTTTGAACTACTACTTTCCTGAAATTCTTAAATTCATTCTTTCTCATGTTAAATTTTGATTATTCTGCTCTCATGAGAGCATTTTAACCTGGCCCTGCTAGCTTTCACATAACATGTTAGCATTCAGCTTCCATGGTCAGTATTTAGGACTTAACTATGAGCAACTGTTGCTGAAAGCTATCATAATTAATTTGATATTTTTCCAGACCATGTATTGCCTTAAACAGAAGTTTGATGGATTTCTGGCAAGGATTGAGGATCCGTGGATGTTTACTAACAAAGCTCCCTCTTAAGATTGTGGTGTAAATGGTCACTAAATGTGCTAAAGCACAAAGATCGAGTCCGTAATGAGCAGTCAGTGTTGACCAGTAGTTTCAATTTCCCACAGTTTTTCTTCATTTATCTTTTATGTGGAGCAGTCTTTTACTACTGGTTTGTATCTCCATAACACTTCCAGCTTCTTAAAAGAGTGACCATTAAAACACAAATAAACTTTGTGTTTATATTCACAACCTATGAATTTTAATGTTGTTTTAAAATGAGCTGACTTCTGTGAAGTTATCCTATTTCTGTATTGCTCTAATATTGAGCTGATAGTTACTGCTGACATTTTGTATTCAGTTTTTCATGATTTGCAAAACTAAAGTTTATACTTAACTAATATTTCTACAAAGTCTATATTACAGCATAACACAGCTGAGCTCAGTTTTATTAATTTTATTATGTACTTAAGATATATTATCATATAGACAACAAAATCACATTTAATTATATCTATGGCATTTTGGTGCTCCAAGGAAAGGTAATTGACCTGTTTTCCTATTCACAGTTGCTGCCTGACCTGTGTTTTTCCATCAATATCTGTTTTTTATTCAGATTTCCTGCAGTATTTTGCATTTGTGAAATTGTATTTGTTGATTTTAACAGTATAAATTGCAGTATGAAGTATTAGTGCAGCGTGGAAGAGAAAGGCATTAAGGAATAATAATGGCCATCTCTGGCACGCTGCCATCTACTAAATAAGTAATTGCTTCATTGCCTCTGGGCAGCATACTAATTTATTCCCTTGCTCCTCCTTTGCCAAACAGATCAGGAGCAGATCAGGGGAAAGGAGATACATATGGAATAATTCCCACAAGCTAGTAAAGTAGTTTAGATTATGAAATGCACCAAACATATGGTTTTGTGCTGAATCGAAGGTGAAGCCATCAGCTTCATTTTATTGGTAGGAGTGATATTTATTATTTAATGACGAAGAAAGAAAACAGAACTGTTCTCATTTTTGGCAGCAAGTGCCAGTATTAAGTTCTCTCCGTTCCATCCAACAACATGTCTTAACACTTTCCTCAGAAGACACCAAGTCATTGAATTTTGTGAGATTCTTTCAATTTCCCTGGCTGTTCTTGCCTATGGGATCTCTCAGGCTGCCAAATTACTGACTGGGTTGTGAATAGAACTGTGCTCAGGACACCAGAGGGGGTGCACTTCACTGGGATATCACTCCAGCTGACAATTATTCGAAATAAGAACGAAGTACATCATTTATGGTTTTGCTTTGTTGCACTTTTGTTACGGAACAAGCAGGTAAATTTGCAAAACCCTTACAGAAATTCAGCCCCCTAAAGTTCAGAGCGTGAGATGAAATTGCAGATACAGAGAAAACAGGATAATTAAAACAGTTAAATGGCAAGTTGGCTTGTTTTAAAATCCCATGCAGAATCCAGCAGTTGTGGTGTCTTTTTAAATTGCTCTTTTTTTCTTTTTTTCATCCCACAAATATGTAATATGTGAATATGTGATTCTGTTCCATTCTGTTTTGTAGTTTTTTTGCACAATCCGCAAGCATTGCCACTTTTCATTTCACTGCACATCTCGTATGTGTATGTGACGAATAAACTTGACTTGACTTGACATTTACAATTCAGATTCACTCAGGATCACAACCATCCACGTTTCTCAAGATGAGGCTCGCACCAGGGTCTCATCCATACCCCGCAACACTGCTCTCTCTCCCCATCCCCGCACTCGCAACAAGGGCAGAGTCCCCCTAGTCCTCACCTTTCACCCCACCAGCCGGCAAATACAACAAATAATCCTCCGCCATTTCCGCCACCTCCAATGTGACCCCACCACTCGCCATATCTTCCCATCTCCCCCTATGTCTGCCTTCCGCAAAGACCGCTCCCTCCGCAACTCCCTTGTCAATTCTTCCCTTCCCTCCCATACCACCCCTCCCCGGGCACTTTCCGTTGCAACCGCAAGAAATGCAACACCTGTCCCTTCACCTCCCCCCTCGACTCCATTCAAGGACCCAAGCAGTCGTTCCAGGTGCGACAAAGTTTCACCTGTATCTCCTCCAACCTCATCTACTGCATCCGCTGCTCTAGATGTCAGCTGATTTACATCGGGGAGACTAGCCGGAGGTTGGGCGATCGTTTCGCCGAACACCTCCGCTCAGTCCGCAATAACCTACCTGAACTCCCGGTGGCTCAGCACTTCAACTCCCCCTCCCATTCCCAATCCGACCTCTCTGTCCTGGGTCTCCTCCATTGCCAGAGTGAGCAACACCGGAAATTGGAGGAACAGCACCTCATATTCCGCCTGGGTTGCTTGCATCCGGATGGCATGAACGTTGAATTCTCCCAGTTTTGCTAGCCCTTGCTGTCTCCTCCCCTTCCTTAACCCTCGAGCTGTCTCCTCCCATCCCCCCGCCCTCGGGCTCCTCCTCCTCCCTTTTTCCTTCCTTCTCCCCCCCACCCCCCATCAGTCTGAAGAAGGGTTTCGGCCCGAAACGTCGCCTATTTCCTTCGCTCCATAGATGCTGCTGCACCCGCTGAGTTTCTCCAGCATTTTTGTGTACCTTCGATCTTCCAGCAACTGCAGTTCCTTCTTGAACACGTTTCTCAAGACATTGTTCTCATTGGACGTTTAATTCCATGCACAGATTTAACCAACAATAGTAACTCCCTGCATCTCAAAACTGTTATGGATTGTAATTCCAGTTCTAATGGAGGGTCTTTGATCTGAAATATTAAATCTGTTTCTCCTTCCAGAGATGCCCCTTGACCTTTTGAGAATTTCCAGCATTTTCTCTCTGCTAGTTCTTATGCTAGTTTATTTGTCACATGTTCTGAGGTACAGTGAAAATCATTTTTGTATACAGTTCTGTACAAGTATCATTATACATACGCATCTTAGAGAAGCATTTCAGATACAGTACAAGTGTATAGCAGTAGTACACGGTGACATTATACAGAGTCGCCAGTATGGCACTATTTTCAAGTCCCAGTCTGTAAGTGCAGGGTTCTTGTTGCTTTGTTTATTCTTGCTTTGCACACATCCGACCTTAGTTATTTCTAAGGCCTGGAAGTGAAGAGGGTTGGAAGCTTATTGTCAAAAATTGCAACATGAGGCAGACAAACACTCCGGATAAGACCATGCAGGTATGCATTACTTGAGCATGCTAACATTTGCATGACCATACGTGGATGCAAAATGGCTCACATTGTGAACTATATCTGTAGGTTTGTTTAGGTTTCTATCAGGATTTGAGGGAATGTTTGGAGGGAATGTCCATTGTAATGATCTCATGACCTGACACTGAGGACTAATGGAGTGTAAGGAGACAGCCACTGTTGGAAACTGGGCATTAGCTATTGTGCTACATTTTCTACAGTATTCATCCATTTAAGGAAATCAAAACCATAGATAATGGGTAGCAGGCTGATGTGTAGGTGTACAGAAGCAAAGGTGGACAGTGTCAAAAAAACGGTTAGACTAACGGTGCTTATTTAGAGACAGAATAGACTTTCAGCTTGCCATCTGGCCTCAAGACTGGAACAAATATGATTGGAAGTGAAAATTGTGTTTGTAACATTGGCTATTTGAAATGTCAGGTTTAATTCTGGTTGAAAATCTGCTCCATCATTCCGTTTGTATTAGGTGTTTCATCAAGATGTAAACAATTGTAAATTTTCTCAAAATGAACTAAATTGGATTTTCATGTTTTAACTATCGAATTTCCATCCATTATCAGTCATGACAGATTTTAATACATGTTTTAGATCTATCCAGCTCTTTCTTGACATTGCATAATGAAAGTTCATGAGTAAGTAAGAGCTAATGGACTACTCAAAAAATGCAACATGCAGTAAATGTTATAACAGCATCCAATTGAATTTAAATCGAGACTGCAGGAACATCAGTTCACTTCAGTAAAAGGTGCATATGAAGGAAAATAAGTTAGCAATGAGTCTTGCACAGAGCTATGTGGAAAAACAATGATTAATAAAGTATAGTCAGGCTTCCATATGAGCTGTTGTGTGGAAAGTAGATAATTGATTAATTTTGCCAAAACACCAATATTTGTGCAGAAATAAAGGAACTACTTCAAGACCTGCAATCAATTACAAATTTCCAAAGGTTTCTGCTTGTAATGAACTATTCTTCAATTAGTTTAGCAAATATGTATCCTGCTGTCTGCCTCAACATTGATATGCTTTGAACAAAAAATACACAAAGTGTTGAAGTAATGCAACGGGTCAGGCAGCATCTTGGGAGAACATGGGGAGGTGAGTTGGGTTGGGACCCTTGCTCAGGCTCATTGTGATAGTGAGGGGTGGGGAAGAAAACTGAAAGAGAGGTGGGACAGGACAAAGCCTGGCAAGTGATTGGAGGAGACAGGCAGGGCCGGCCTTTAGCCGATTTGACCGATTGCTCCCAATTGGGCCCCGTGCCTAATGGGGGCCCCGCACTAATGTTCCGTATTTCGTACGGAAATACGAATTCTCTTTGTTAAATAAAGATTTTTTTTTAAATTCGCCATCCGGATTTTTTTTTTAAACGAACATGTAAAACAACCGCTGCACGGCCATCAGACACAAACGATTTGTTAACTCGTACTGTTAGCACTTCTTAACATGAAGTAGTTAACAAGTTGTTATACAATGTCATCAATCTGCATCCATCCACATTCCTCAGTAAATGTTATTGTGTTTTGAATGAGTATTAATGACGCCATGTTCCTTTGAATAAAATTCACGTGGCATCAATAATACTTGTTTAAAACACAATTACATTTACTGAGGAATGTAGATCGATGACACATTGAGAATTTCTTTAAACTCACCATCATGAGTGAGGGCCCCGGACCACGAGAAGGGGTTTCTTCCTGGTGTGCAGGTTAGTCATTCACCTACCGACCCACGTTGTGTCTCTCTGTGTTTTGCTCTCTCTCTCCCTCCCTCTCTCTCTCTCGCTCTCTCTCCCGCTCCCCATCTCGTCTCTCTCTAGCTCTCCCACTCCCTATCTATCACCCTGTCGCCTCAGCATTCCCGGAATCATTGACGTTTAGCGGTAGACAAAAATGCTGGAGAAACCCAGCGGGTGAGGCAGCCGCCTTGCCCGTTGAGTTCCTCCAGCACTCTGTGTTTTTTGTTTGGCTCTGAAGTTGAAGGTGGCTCAGCGGGACGGGTTGCGTTTCTGGTCGAGACCCTTCTTCAGACAATCACAAGTACTCTCACCGACGAGAGTTCAATTTAGTCTGAAGAAGGGTCTTCTCTCCAGAGTCGCTGCGCTGCCTGGCCTGCTGAGTTACTCCAGCTTTATATCTATCTTCAATTTCGGAGAAATACAATTTCTCACGGGGGGCTTATAAAGTCTCTAAACCCCTCTGGGACCCTCTGAACACCTCTAAACCCTCTCTATTCTCCCCTATTTCCCTCTATAACACTTCTGAACACTTCTAACCCCATCTGAACCCATCTGAAGCCCTCTAAACATCTCTAAACCGTTTAAACTCCTCTAAACTAGGAGGCTACAAGGTGACTTGGATAGGCTGGGTGAGTGGGCAAATGCATGGCAGATGCAGTATAATGTGGATAAATGTGAGGTTACCCACTTTGGTGGCAAAAACAGGAAAGTAGACTATTATCTGAATGGTGGCCGATTAGGAAAAGGGGAGATGCAACGAGACCTGGGTGTCATGGTACACCAGTCATTGAAAGTAGGCACGAAGGTGCAGCAGGCCGTGAAGAAAGCAAATGGTATGTTAGCAAAAGGATTTGAATATAGGAGCAGGGAGGTTCTACTGCAGTTGTACAGGGTCTTGGTGAGACCACACCTGGAGTATTGCGTACAGTTTTGGGCTCCTAATCTGAGGAAGGACATTCTTGCCATAGAGGGAGTACAGAGAAGGTTCACCAGACTGATTCCTGGGATGTCAGGACTTTCATATGAATAAAGACTGGATAGACTCGGCTTGTACTTGCTAAAATTTACAAGATTAAGGGGGGATCTTATAGAAACGCACACAATTCTTAAGGGGTTGGACAGGCTAGATGCAGGAAGATTGTTCCCGATGTTGGGGAAGTCCAGAACAAGGGGTCACAGTTTAAGGATAAAGGGGAAATCTTTTAGGACTGAGATGAGAAAAACACTTTTTACACAGAGAGTGGTGAATCTCTGGAATTCTCTGCCACAGAATGTAGTTGAGGCCAGTTCGTTGGCTATATTTAAGAGGGAGTTAGATGTGGCCCTTGTGGCTAAAGGAATCAGGGGGTATGGAGAGAAAGCAGGTACAGGATACTGAGTTGGATGATCAGCCATGATCATATTGAATGACCTACTCCTGCACCTTATTTCTATGTTTCTATGACTGCGTCCAACTGCTGTCTGGTTCGTTGATCGGTTTGCTAGATATGAACTGTTTTGGGAGAGAAAAATGCTCACGGCAGACCAAACGTGTTAAACAGAAATTGGTCAGATATTGAGCTTTACACAGTGAGAAATCATGTGAAATAATCACTGAATTTAATTTTAAATGAATGTACCTGCATGTTATACTGTTTAGTTTGGAGATACAACCAGATCCACTGAGTTCGCACCGACCAGCGATTTTTGTTTTCCTATTTGATAAATTTATTTGGCGGCCAATCAATCGCTGTCTCTAAGGGGGTTGCACCTTAAAATTCCCGTCCAATCAACAAATAGGTCTCCTCCCGTCCAATCAGCTGCTGTCTCCAAGGGCATTGTGTCCAATCACATAATGCAGTTTAATGGTAATTAGCTGCTATGGTAAAGGTTGGAAGCCAGCGGAGCTACTGACAGTCAAACAGGAGGGTGCAGGAGAGATTGACACAGTGTATAATCCATAGCACCAAGTGTACAATTTCATAATATATACTAAATAACTGGGCTGACAGACCTTGGCTGGGAATCTGGGGTTCACCAAAATTGTTCCCAATTGGGCCCCGCACCCCCAGATTATCACCGTTTCGCATTTATAACTTTTGATGATCAAGTGACTGAAAATATGTTTAAATACCTTATTGTTTCTTAAAATAGAATATATCCAGGCTTTCTCACAATAATCTGGAAGAAAATCCTTAAATGTTTCATAATAAAAGAAATGGCAAACATCTAGTTCTAGTCATTTTTATTGGTATTTTTCTTATTCTGTTTTTAAACGATCTGTCGGAATATTCTCCCTGCCTTGTACCATTTAATATTCAACAGATTGAAACATATGAGTGGGGAATAATTTCTGCTCCTTGGGTGCTTTTGAAAAATCTAATCACCATTCTCTCCTCTAAACTCTTCTCTAGGCCCTTCAGCTCCTCCAGGTGCTTAGCTGCAATGCTTAGCTATTCTTTCCAATAACAACTCCCTTGGCTACCTTGTTGTCTTTCTGCTGTCAAACTGCTTGTCTCACTAAATGTATTGCATCTTCCTATAAAGCCGCACTGCCCTCACTCCCCCCAGCCCGTCAATCTCTTGACTATCGGCATATCCTTATCCTGAACATTTTGTAAATGTTACCTCCTCCACAGCTCTGCTGTTTGTTTTCTGCACGCTCCAGTCATCTAGTTATATTAGAAACATAGAAAATAGGTGCAGGAGGAGGCCATTAGTTTATTTTATGGGAAGTCCACGCCATGCCCATGGATAGAAGCTCCGCAGATCACGGCTTCAGGATGTTATAGGTCACAGGTTGGCGATCGGGGCTCTTCGGTGATCCCCGGCAAGGGATCCCAGGCTCCAGATGGTAAATCCATTCCACGCCCGTCGCTAGAAGCTCCGCAGACCACAGCCCCATGATGCCAATGTCACCAGGCCAGCATTCGGAGCACTCCTCTCTGGCGAGGGGAGAAAGAGGTGCAAGTCTATGTGGCATTGGGGAGGGGGAGGAGAGAGGGAGAGGGTTTGTAGGGGGAGAAGGGAGAGGAGGAAGGTTATGTAGTTAGCAAAAAAAGGGAAATGTTATGTTCATACCATTGGGTTGTAAGCTATGTAACTGGAATATGAGGTGTTGTGCTTCCAATTTGCATAAGACCTCACTCATGCAAAAATCTTCCTTATTTATGAAAAATAAGCAAAATGTTACTTTCAGCTGAAGCCATTGAATTATTTATTTTTATATGACATTGCTGCAGAATGGATCATAGACATCTTAAACGGTTCACTGAAGATAATAACCCCACTTAGATAGAAACATTAGTTTTAAAATTCTATTTAAATGTTGATCTATTCCTTTGAAGGGCTGAATGATAATTCGGAGTCTGGTCAATTAACAGCACTAGTAGACAAAAACACAGTATTAACAGATGTTATTTTGGTTTATTTTTAGCAGCATGAAAAAGATGATTGATGTAGTTGATTGAGTACCTTAATGATTGCTTATTATGTACCTTAATAATTGAAAAAGATGATTGAGTACCTTAATGATTGCTTATTTGGCACTGAAGCAGGAACCTTGAATGCACAGCTCTTCACATGCTATCGTTAGAATGTTGGAGAGCCTTCATTTAAAAGAATCCTCTGAGTAAGTCAGGAATAATAACGTCAATACCACAATTACTTGATAGCAAACATTATTCCCAGGTGCTCATTCAACATAATCAACATATTGGGATAAGCATAATGAGCAAGAACATGCAATGTGGGAGCAATGGGAATCCTAAAACGAATGAGAGTCAAACCAGATTTATAATTCAGTCTCAAATGAAATGGTTCGGGTTCATTTAACCAAGCCGGAGTGTTTCTCCGAATTGGACCATTTAGATTTTCTTTGGTTGGTATAGAAATTGAAGAGTGCAACACAACAACAACTGTGACATATTAACCACTGTATGCATTGTTGGAATTATTTTGCTGTGGCATCTGAATAATCTGCACTGGTGAATTATCCTGAAAATGTTCTCACATTTTGCGAGGTATGCACATGACGAGAATTTGCATCGAAGGTACTGAACATTAGAAATTATGCTGCTGGTTTGCTGTCACTTGAACAAAATTAAACAACACAACTGAGGCTCATGAAATGTACAGGTCGGAAAGTAAAGCAGATCCTAATCTAAGGATTGAACCTCAGTCCACTAATTCTAGGGGTGATTGTTCTCTCCTTTCCTCCCTGGGAAATTACTGAATGCCTACACTTCTTCAACTGGGCTTCCGTGTTTGGAATCCATAATCAACTCTCAGGCACCCTCACCCTTATTCACCATCTTCTGTCTGATTACCCCAATTAGAACAGTACAGCGCAGGAACAAGCCCTGGACCCACAATGTCTGTACCAAACATGATGCCATGTTAATCTAATCTCCTCTGCCTGCACGTGATCAATATCCTTCCATTCTCTGCAGGGATATCTGCCAGATAAGCTGACATCATTTCCACAACCTTCCACCCCACTCCCAAATATATTCCAGAATCCTCACCATCAACATCTTGACCAGACCCATAATCATCTCCATTATTCCCCTCCATCCTTGATATTCTTCACAGCCAATGTCCCGTACCCCCCTTCCACTTGCCCTATTGTTTCTTCACATGAGCTTGCCACTCTAACTCCAATCTTTGCACCATTCAAAACATATGAGTATGTAAATTAGGAGCACACATAGTTCACAAGGACCCTGAAGCCTGCATTAAGATCATAGCAGGTTTGAGAAGCTGAGCGCCCAATGACACTATATTCAACTCCATATTCCTGCTTACCAACAGTAACCTTCCATTCCCATTTTCCAATATAATTTCTCGGCAGCCTCCACACTTTGCAATGGCAGGTGATTATAAAGGATAAAGTGTTTATGCACATTTGAGCTTGTAAAGAATGTTTTTATTTTACTGCATTTTGTGATGGGGAGGGGAGTTTAGAAGTGGGAAAGTAGTAATTTGAACAGGGATCGGGATGAGAAGTGTTGTATGTTTTATGGTGGGGTGGGGATTTGGAATTTGGGATTGAGGGTAGATTGTGATTGGCAGTACATTGCAGAATAGGGATTTCCTGTCAAGGGTTTCAGATCATGAGGTTGGCGTGGGGTGGGGGAACTGCAACTCAGAGCAGTTATAGGAACTTATGAACTTATGTCAATGGGAGTAGAAGCAAAAGTAAAATTTACTTAAGTTACAGGCGTTACTTGGACAGTGTGTAAATAAGACCCTGTTGTCTCAATCTTATCGATGTGATGATATCCCGACTTTGATATTATCCTAACTTCCCTGTTATGCTCCAAAATGAATGTTGCACTGGGAATTTCACCATCCCATGCACTCCTCATGGAAATTGAATTGAGAGGGTATCCGATGTCAAGAAGCATCCTGCAAATATAAAATTGTTCACAATCGCAAAATAGGTAAAAATAATTTTCTGTTGCACACTACTGAGAAAAAACTGCTCCATCCGATCTCATTTCCATCCAATATATCCCGTCTCCATTGCAACCACTGATTATTCGTCCTCCTGCGGTACAGGGACTGCTTTGTACAATGTGTGTGGGGTTGAATTTATTTCTATAATACCTTTGCCTCTCTCGGACATAACAGTTTTCCTGCTGACATGTGCATTATCCCCTTGGTGACTAAAGCAGTGTGCTCAACCAATTCCAATGCTCTCAGGGGGTCTTGAAGAACAGGACATTGTTGTTCTTAGCTTTTCAGAGAAATAAAACTGTGCCTGATCCAAATTATTTATAACTGTTTCTAAGCAACGGTTGCAAAGCATTTCCAGCAACTCTATTTAACAGTCAGAAAACATCCAAATGCTGTTCATTTCTCGGAGAAAATCTAATTTCTCTTTTCATTTGTTTGTTGCAGAGATGTTCTACTTTTATGGTAGCTATTGCACTGCAGTGGGACTCATGAGTTTTAATACTGCATTATATCTTTTAAAAGGGACAGGTCACTTTTTGGGGTTGCCATTGATACAAGTATCAACTATTGGGGCAGTTGAACAGGATAAATTGAAGGAACAGTTATCATTTTGCATCTGGTTCCATTAAACCAGCAAGCATTGAATAATATTCACTTTGTACGTCTTGGCAGTGATGGCATGCATGGTACGGGATAGCATGCCACTGGATGGCATGGCATGCCATGAGCGGTGAAGGGAGGTTAACTATAGGATTATCATTTTGCATGATCTATGAAATACTTGACTCAGAGTGACCAATACTGAAATAAAATATAGTGGGATGGAAACAAGGAATGGAAGTGCTCATTGCCTAGTGGGTACAATGATGAACTCCTCTTCCTAGCTAAAATGTGACAGATGCTGAGAACAAATACCCAGTGAAGTTGCGAGATGATTTTATTATAGCCATTGTTTGAAATAACTGGCTACAGTTCAAGAGATGTTTAATATTCTGATCCGGCTGGCATGTCAGATTCTTTCTTTCCCTCATCAAACTATTGTCAGTCTTCTCCTCTTGCATTCCAAATCATTCCCTTATTCAGCACACAACCCAGCACTGTATTTTATTTCTATTTGTACATGTACAAGAAAGCAAATGGTATGTTAGCATTCATAACAAAAGGATTTGAGTATAGGAGCAGGAAGGTTCTACTGCAGTTGTACAGGGTCTTGGTGAGACCACACCTGGAGTATTGCGTACAGTTTTGGTCTCCTAATCTGAGGAAGGACATTCTTGCCATAGAGGGAGTACAGAGAAGGTTCACCAGACTAATTCCTGGGATGTCAGGAGTTTCATATGAAGAAAGACATCTAGCTTGTACTCACTAGAATTTAGAAGATTGAGGGGGGATCTTATAGAAACTTACAACATTCTTAAGGGGTTGCACAGGCTAGATGCAGGAAGATTGTTCCCGATGTTGGGGAAGTCCAGAACAAGGGGTCACAGTTTAAGGATAAAGGGGAAATCTTTTAGGACTGAGATGAGAAAAACATTTTTCACACAGAGAGTAGTGAATCTCTGGAATTCTCTGCCACAGAATGTAGTTGAGGCCAGTTCATTAGCTATATTTAAGAGGGAGTTAGATGTGGCCCTTGTGTCTAAAGGAATCAGCGGGTATGGAGAGAAAGCAGGTACGGGATACTGAGTTGGATGATCAGCCATGATCATATTGAATGGCGGTGCAGGCTCGAGGGGCCGAATGGCCTACTCCTGCACCTATTTTCTATGTTTCTATAACATCCTGAAGCCGCAATCTGCGGAGCTTCTAGCCACGGGCATGGCGTGGACTTACCACCTGGAGCCTGGGATCCCTCGCCGAGGATACTTGGCATTGGTATGTCTTTATTATTGTCATGTGCACCGAGATATGGCGAAAAAAATTATTTTGCATGCAATCCAGTCAAATTATGGTACTGTATATGTGTCTTTCTACAATACTGGAGAGATTTTGAGGAACATGATTATTATTCAGTTTTTTACACCAATACACTGTTCTTAACTAAAATCTACCCATCATGTGAAACCTTATAAATAACGGATATAAATTAGATAACTTCAAGACTGAAAGTCAAAAACATTTTTCATGATTTTACCACCAATTTGGACATCAAAAATGTGGCAGTAAAAACGCTGCCACATTTAGTCATGAATATTTAATTAATAAATAAACTTCATATGGCCCCTCATACATATACGTTTTGATAATGATCTAGGGAAATATCTTCGTCAATACCAGGAGAAAAATATCGTAACATAAAGATAATATAGTATAGTAAAGATCCCGTAACAGTCGTTGTGCTCAGTGTCAATTGTCACAATGACCGTTATCGGGGTCAGTACCTCCGTAAGTTAATCACGGAGGCTCCAAGCCTCTAATGCCTTTCAAAAACCCAACAATGTATCCTATGGTAGTAGCGATTTTTGGGCGAGTTAATTATTTTTTCTTATTTCCCAATTTAATATATCAAAAACATCGTGGTGTCAAAAACGCAACGATGGTTTACGATATATTTTCTGACTTTTTAAAATCAATTAAAAAACATTTGGACATAAATTGGTCATCTAAACAAAGAAACTGAGCCAATCTTCAATTTGGCAACACACTGTCTCTTGTTTACCTTTCGTACGGACCAAGTCGCTAACTTCATTCATTCGTGGCAACTTTGGGAAGCTCCACAACAACCATTACGAGTCTTTTTACTTACTAAAAAATCAGCGCAAATCAAACGTTCTGATGAATCATCGGCTATCGATATAGCTCAAATCCATAAGGTAATATACCGTTTATAACATATTGGTGAAAATGTTTGGTTTTTGCTAATGATGTAACATTAGTTTTCTGGGACAGCAAACCTTTTAGTGTCCACTGCAACGTACATTTGTGTGTATGATGTGTACCGTGCAATGAGGTGTCCTACTATATTCTACTACATGATCAGGTGAATGAAGTGGAAACGGAGTTTGCAATTTTATTGTTCCATGTGGTATTCATAAACATAGAAAGGAATAAGAAATACATGCACTTACTGCGCCAACCAGGTCACTGGTGGACACCACGTGACAACCGTTACACAAAATGTATATGTGTATTCTGATGCCATTTTCAGAAACTTCCCAAGAATATGCTGTCTTTTCTTATATTTTTTGTTGATACTATGATAGTCATGAACCCAATAAAGTGCTTGTCAACTTTTTTGAAGGAATTTGAAATTTGACCACCTTGGTCACATTTTTGTGTGCAGTATTGTAAAAAGACACATATACACATGAATACAATCAAGTCAAACACATTTACAAACAGTTAGTGCAGAGAGATAAATGCCAGATAAAGTGTTACAGACTTATAGCGTTACACTATAGAAAGGTGCAGATTAACAAAGTGCAAGGTCCACAATGAGATAGGTTAGAAGATTGGGACTACAACCTAGTTTAGGAGAGGACCATTCACTAGTCTGATCACAGTGGGGAAGATGTTGTTTCTGAATCTGGTGGTATGTGCTTTCAAGCTTTTGTATCTTCTACCCAATTGGAGAGGGGAGAAGAGGGATGACTGGGGTGAAAAAGGTTCTTGAGTATGTTGGCTGCTCTCCTGACTTACTTACTTACTTACTGCCTATTATGCCTCCTGGCATGTAGAGCAGCAACGAAGGTCCTCCACTCAGTAGTGTTGATTCCTTCAGTTGCTGTTTCTGTAACATATTTGTTTCACAAGACAGGGTTGTTAGGCCTGTGCTCAACCTCCAACCTGGAGGACCAGTGGATCGCTCTTCGTCTCGCCTCTACCCTTTGACCTGTCCAGCATGGGAGACCTTAACAGGAGACGAATCTCCCGCTGGCATAGCTCTAGGGGTCACTGAGACACACAAGCTCCCCGACCATGACAAAACCCTGGACCTGCTAGTTATGTCCCTGTTGCAGCCATTTTTTGCAATGGTCAACACATCATAGTCTCAAGCACCAATCCAAGTTCTAAGTTCATCTGCTGTCCTCATACTACTCCTTGCATTAAAATAAACACACTTCAGCCCATCAGCTTCACAATATTTCTTCACCTTTCCCTGCCTGTCTTTCCTTTGAGACTTACTGGTCCTAACCTCTACCTTCCCATCACTTCTTCCAATTTCTGACTGACTACTCTAATTCCCACTCCTCTGCTTCTCTAATTTAAACCCTCCTTAGTATCACTCGCAAACTTTCCAGCAAGTTATATTGGTCTCCCTTCAGTTCAGATGCAACTCTTCCCTCTTGTACAGATCACCACTGCCTCCCAAAAAAGCCCCACAGGTCCAACGCTCTGAATCCTTGCTCCCTACAGCAGCACCTAAGCCATCATTTTATCTCCTATCTTCTTATACTGTACCTACCTTCACTAGCACAGGCACAAGGAGCAATCTGGAGATTAGTATCCTTGGGGTCCTGCTTTTTATTCTTTAGCTTAACTCCCTATATTCAGTCCGTAGCAGTTTATCCCTTTTCCTATCTATGTCATTTATGTTGACATGCACAACGACTTTTGTTTGTTCACCCTGTTCCTAAAGAAATTCCAGCAGTCACTCCGAGGTGAAAAAAAGTGCATTGTTATAAATATCTTTAAGGTTCAGAATGTTCTACACAATTACGTGTGGTAGAAATCATCACAGCAGGCAAATGTGGTGTAATACAAGCAAAATGTCTCAAAAATCTTTCTTGCATTTCAGTTAGTGATATCAGTGAATTCTTCACATAGCTGGAAATGGCTGTGGAAAACAGAATAATATAGTGGTAATAAAAGCAGAGAAAGGAAGTGCTACCAAGAGTTGCAACTGCATCATCTAATCCCAATTTCAGTCAAGTCAACTTTATTTGTCACATACACATACAAGATGTACAGTGAAATGAAAGTGGCAATGCCTGTGGGATTGTGCAAAACAACAGAACAACAGAACAACAGAACAGAACAGAATCAGTATCGTACATTTAAAAAAAGACATAACAGTAATTACACCCTGGTGAGATCAGAGTTTACAGTCCTGATGGCCTGTGAGAAGAAACTCCGTCTCATTCTCTCTGTTTTCGCAGCGTGACAGCGGAGGCGCTTGCCTGACCATAACAGCTGGAGCAGTCCGTAGCTGGGGTGGTAGGGGTCCTTCATGATCTTGCTGGCTCTGGATCTGCACCTCCTGGTGTATAAGTCCTGCAGGGAGGGGGGAGTATAGTTCACATGGTGAGTTTGGCCAAACGCACTACTCTCTGCAGAGCCTTCCTGTCTTGGGCAGAGCTGTTGCCAAACTAGATCGAGATGTTTCCGGTCAGGATACGTTCTACAGCACCAGAGTAGAAGGATTGAAGGATCCTCAGAGAGATTCTGAATTTCCTCAGCTGCCTGAGGTGGTAAAGGCACTTTCTCACCAGTGCGGCAGTGTATGTTGTCCATGCCAGATCCTTTGTGATTTGGTCTCCCAGGTATTTAAAGCTGCTCACCCTATCCACAGTAGTCCCATTTATCCGCAGTGGCATAAACGTCCTCGATTGTTGTACCCTTCTAAAGTCCACAATCAGCTCCTTAGTTTTAGTGACACTCAAGAGGAGGCTGTTGTCCTGACACCGGAGTGCCAGGTCAGCCGCATCCTCCAGGTAGGCCTTCTCATCGTTATTCGAGATCAGGCCCAACACCACAGCGTCATCAGCAAACTTGATGATGGAGTTGGAGCTGAACTTGGCCACAGTCGTGTGTGTACAGGGAGTACAGTAAGGGGCTGAGGAAGCAACCCTGGGGGATCCTGTGTTCAGGGTGAGGGGGTTGGAGGTATGTCTCCCCATCTTGACCACCTGGGGCCTGGTGGTCAGAAAGTCCAGGACCCAGGCACACAGGTGAGTGTTCGATCCCAGTTCCAGCAGGTTATCAGCAAGTCTGGTGTTGAAAGCTGAACTGAAGTCAATGAACAGCATCCTCACAAAGCTCCCCTTCTGCCTATCAAGGTGAGAGAGAGTGGTGTGCAAAAACTGGGAGACCGCATCATCCGTGGATCTGTTTGGAAGGTATGCGGACTGCAGCGGATCCATGGTGTGAGGGAGGAAGGCGCAGATGTAGTTCTTGATCAGCCACTCGAAGCATTTCATGATCACTGAGGTGAGGGCCACCAGTCGGTAGTCATTCAAGCAGGCTGGAGAGGCATTCTTAGGCACTGGTACAATAGTGGATCTTTTGCGGCAGACAGGGACCACAGACTTGGCCAGGGAGAGGTTGAATATTGTGTAAATAAGAATTTACACTTCTTACTGGGAGGTCTATTTTACCTCGGGCATGTTCCCTCGTCAGGTTTTATCAAGGAATTAAAATGAAACTGATTCTCATTCTCACTCCTTTGCACAAATTATCAGAAAATATTTTTCCCTTCGCTTGATATACTTTGTTCATTCTATGCTTGATATGGAATTAAAGTAATTAAGGAATGAAATGTCATTATGTGGTTTCATATCATTTTGGTTCTGTTAAAATCTGCAAATTACCTGTCTCTATTGCAGCCAAGTGGAGTTATGCCACAAATGTTAATATGTGAGCCAATTGTGACATGAATGGTGTTGTTAAAATGGTTGTTCAGCAATAACAATTTAGCTTGCCTCATTTCCTCTCCCACACACTTTATAGAAAATAAGATTGGACTGGGTATAAAAATTGATTGCCAATCCACAATCACCAATTGCACCTCAGACTCTTGCCACAATATCAATTTTATTGTCATTAGCATTTTATGTTAGAATATTCAGAAATAATCAATGTAATCCTGATTATAAATTAACAGTAAATTACCATCCAGTTCATGCTTTTCCATTTTACTGTCCATTAAAGATAGCATTGTGGCGTCAGCTGATAGTCAGATCATTTGCGGTCGAACCCGCTTCAGTGGTTACAAGGGCTGTCACGTGGCGTCATGGGGTTAAGGGGAGTGTCCTGCTACATAAGCATATCTCACCTTGAGATCAACCCAGTCGACAGGTAGCTGAGCTCGAGACAACACCCTCGCTCAGCTGCAGTAACAATGACAATATGTTAGTGGACCCAACGTGTCTGTATTTTGAACTTTTATGTTTGAATAGAGCAACTGTTTATTCACCACGTTTGGTGCTGCTACTGTATGAAAATAGACACGAACTGTTCAGAAAGATCCAACAGAATTAACAACGATAAGAAGCAGATTAATTATTTGGTTGTACAAACACAGTATTCATTTAAATTGAGAATATTGAAGATCTGATATCTCCAATGGTAGCCAAAAAGAGAAATAATGTATTTTCAAATTAGCTGCAGAAGGTCTTTGGAGACAATGAGAGTACTAGTTATCAATATTTAAAGACTTCTATCACATCTATCTGCAAAATTGTGAAGGTCTGAAAATGAATAACGCTGAGTTTGGAATGACAACATGCTTATATGATGTGAAGAATTATACTGTTCTCAGAGGTAGGAAAAAACCCCATTCTAAGCACAGTGAACAACCTTAGATAAATAGAAATGATGATCATTAAGAACATCATTGATTTCATGTCCTAAAGAGAGAGCTAACAGAGGACCACTTGAGAACACAAATTGAAGCATCTTTCTTCCCTGGGGTCTGTTTTGGTGCCTTATTGCTTCCTTTATGGCAGGAACGTGTAATGTTTTTATTTTGCTTCCAGGACAAGGAAATAAATCAGAGGAGCAATTATTCATTCATTCCTTTTGCCCCATCCACTGCCCTATCCACTCACACATAGCCCATTAATATTATTCCTTCACTCCTTTTACCCAATCTCCCGCCCTATCCACTCACGCATATCCCCCAACTCGCAGGCGCAGCTAGAGAGGATGGGGTTGAGAGAGCGAGGGCAGATGCAGGCAGAGGGCAGAGACAGAGGGCAGGGGGCAGAGGGCAGAGGGCAGAGAGAGGCAGCAACCTCCCCACTATGCGCCGACACGAGGACCCTGAGTGAGGCGGCGAGGGGAAGAGGCAGAGAGCGGGCAAGGCAGCGAGGGGGCGAGCGGGCGTCGACCAAAGGACCGCGAGTTGGGCTGCCGCACTCTTCATCTATGATCTTTGGTCTTCAGTCCACGGCCCGACTTCATCTCCGGCTGCGTCTTTTGTATAATGGGGGAGGAAGGTGACGTCACTCGCAGCTCGAGGTAGACAGCACGCAGACCCATTGTGACGTCATCAGTGTAAAGGGCCTGTCGCATGAGCATGCGACCTGCATGCGGCAAGCGCGACCAAACCGGAAGCGGGGGCTGTGCGGATGTCGAGTGATCCCCGTACAGGGCCTGTCCCACCAGCATGCGCCTGCATGCGGCAAACGCGACCAAACCGGAAGCCAGGGGCCATGCGGAGGTCGAGTAAGTGACATGAAGTTCGAATGAAGTCCGCGGGAAGTTCGCGCGTGACATACGGCGTCAAGACGCTGCGCACGTCCATCGAGGAGGTGCGTACGGTGTCGAGGCGGCTGCTCGCCAGCAGGCCGTTGCCGCGCGGAATTTTTGAACACAATCAGTTTTTCGGAGCCCCGCACGATGTCAGGACCAGCTCCGCACAACTCCATATGGATCCGGCGATTGAAGTGGGACCGGCCCCGCAAGGCCGTATGGCTCAAGCGACCACGTTAGGTCGCACTTCCCGCATGGAGTCACATGCTCGTGGGACAGGCCCTTAAGGCAGTCATTTTCAATTTTAAGATAAAGCGGCTTTAGACTCCACGGGAAAAATGTCTACCGGAATATGTAAATATTTTATCGTTCAGAAAGTTCCAACAGACTTAACAACGATAAGAAGCAGATTAATTATTTGGTTGTACGAACACAGTATTCATTTAAATTGAGAATATTGAAGATCGGATATCTCCAATGGTAGCCACAAAGAGAAATATGTATTTTCAAATTAGCTGCAGAATGTCTTTGGAGACAATGAGAGTACAACGCCCCTTAGATACGGGGAGGTTGTTGAAACCATCTGTATGTCCCTGTATGCGCTATTAGCGTTTCGGGGACTGTATTATGCAGTCATCACATAGTAGTGTGTTTATTCATATAGGTCACCTATATTTAGATGTGAAAGATGTAGATTGGTTACTTCACTTACTAACCAATGTAGTGCTTTATTATTAGAAGTTCCGCCTGCTACACGGTTTATATTATCGTAACCCAACTTGTGATGGCAGTCTGTGCAGGGAAGCAGGTCGCGGCCGGTGACTGAGAGCGGAGGAGGCCAATCAGTGTGGCTATCGTGCAGGAAGGGGCAATGCCGTCCCGGCCATGATGACAGGAGAGGAGATCAATCTGCGCATGCACATTTAAAAATATTTTTAAACCCTAATAACTTAAAAAATATACCACCAATCGGAACAAAACTTGATGCATTCGCGTTACAGGGCAACGGTGAGTGAGGTGGCAAAAAATCTTAGCACTATCTCGTACCGTTGTTACGGTAGGGGGTGTTGTGGAGGAGGGGTTTGTGGGTGGGGGAGGAGTGGGTTGTGTGGGGTGGAGGGGAGGGTGTGGTGGGAGGGATGTTGTGGGGGACAGGGGGGGTCATGGGGAGAGGGGGGGTTTGTGGGGGAGGGGGGTGTGTGGGCGGGAGGGGTTGTGGGGGGAGGGGTTGTGGGGGAAGGGGTTATGCAAAGGGGATATGTGTGGGAAGAGGGGTTGTGGGAGGGTGAGGGGTGTGTGGGGGGGGATGTGTGGGCAGGGGGGGTGTGGGGGAGGGGGTGTGTGAGCAGGGCGTGTGTGGGAGAGGGGTGTGTGAGGGCAGGGGGAGGATTGTGAGGGGTGTGTGGAAGGGAATGGTGTGTGGAAGGAACGGTTGTGTGGAAGGGACGGTTGTGTGGGAGAGTGGGTTTGTGGGGGGGGGTTGTTGGGGTGTGAGGGGGAGGGGTGTGTGGGCAGGGGGGGAGAGAGCTTGAAGAAAAGACGGGAAGAGCCTTGGAGAAAGTGCGGTATTATGGGGAAGGGGACAGGAGCCAGCGAGGGGGACCAGAGGGGAAGGGGTTGGGGGTGCGATGGCCTCACAGCAAGCGCAAGGCTTGTGGACTCAGCCCCACCTCTGGGGTCTACATTCGCCCCGCCTCTGGGGCGTTACATTCATGGTGACGGATAGGTGAGAAGACCAATCTGCTGATCTCACGATTTTTTAAACCTTCATAACTTTTGTAGAACGGAACAAAACTTGGTAGCTTGGAGCAGAAGAAAACAGTGAGTAAGATGGCGAGTAATCCTAGCGATATAGGGTGGCATTTTTGCGCAAATTTAAATACAACGCAGACTGGAAGTGGTCAAGATAAGAGTTTTAGTGATAGTATAGATAGATACTGGGCCAAGTGCAGACCCGTTGGGTCTGCTCCGTAATGCAATATTCCACCACTCACCCGTTCCCCCAATTCAACCTGTTCTCCCAACGCAATATTTAAACCACTGACACGTAACCCCCAACTGCGCAGGCACGGCTCATTTCCCCTCATCCCCAGCACTCCCTCACCCTCCTCTTCACCCTTTTCTTTCCCTTCCTCCTCCCCCTCCCCAATCCCTCCCTCACCTCTCCTTCCCTCTCCTTGTCCCTACCCTCAGTCACTCCCTCCCTCCATAACTCCTCTCCCTCTATTCCCCACTCCCTACCTCCCCCACTCCCCCCCTCCTCTCCCTCAATCCCCCCACTCTCCCTCCTCACCACCCTAGGATCTTTCCCCTCTCATTCTCCCCTCCCCCAATCCCTCCCTCACCTCTACCTCCCTCTCCTTTCCCCGACCCTCAGTCACTCCTTCCCTCCCTCCATAAAAAGCAGCATCTGCAGTTTCTTCCTCCACAGGTCATTCATTGTTAGCTGTGGTTTAGTTTGCATCGTGTGTGTGTGTGTGTGTGTGTGTGTGTGTGTGTGAGTTACTCAAACCGCCCGCAAACTGCTCGGCCACCCTGCAACCCGATTCTCTTTCCCTCCCTCTCCCCACTCCGGCTCAGCCGCCGCTTGGCCAGACCCCGTCTTGCCCGACCGCCCGATGCTGCCACTCGGACCGTCCCCACCATGCCCGCCAAACCGCTGCTGCCGCTCTGCCCATCCCCGACCTGCCCACCGCCTACCTGCCTGCCTGCTCGCTGCCACCGCTGGGCCAGGCCACGGGGGGATGGAGTCGGTGTTTGTCACGGCTGGGCACCACGAGTTTCGATGAGCTGGAGGAGAAGATCTCCTCCGAGAGGGCCATGAGCGTGAGTTACCGCAGCGGCGGCGGCAGAGGAGACGGACGGTCACAGCCATTCACCCGGGGGACAGGTAGACGGAACTGCCAGTGCTGCAGAGGGTGGGCGGGGGCGAGGGGTGAGTGATGGAGAGAGAGACGGGACCAGGGCCTCCATTGAACCCCCCTCACAGCCGCCGCTGGTGGTGGGGGAGATGTAGACAAGTTACTGTGAGGAGGGGAAAGAGGAGTTTGCGAGTGAGGCAGGAGAGGCCGTGGTGCAGGAAGGAGCATCGCCGCCCCGGCAGTGGCATTGACTGGCAGAAGAGGAAACCAATCTGCGTGGTGGTGATTGACAGGAGAAGAGACCAATCTGTGCAAGCGAAGTTTTTAAGATTTTTAAACCTTAATAACTTTTAAAATATACCATTGATCGGAATAAAGCCTGTTACACTTGCAGCACAGGAGAATGGTGTGTAAGGTGGCAGAAATTGTAGCGCTATCGGGTACCATGTTTGCGCAAATAGGAAAAGCACGCAAACCGGAAGAGCACAAGATCAGAGTTTTAATTATGTACTAGACTAGATGGATGTAAATAAAAGATTCTCCTTAATCTTACTTTCATAGCACCTTTCCTGGCCTCTGAATTTCTTTTTTGTGTTTTCTCCTATGTCCCCTTTACCCTTGAGACTTGTTGATAACAATTTTCTCCATCTGATATATGCTTCCCTCGTATTGCTGATCAAACCTTCAATACCATTCATCGACCAGTCTTCCCTAAATATACCATCTTTGCCTCTTACCTGTGCAGGGACATGCCGACTTTTGCTTTTGCCAAGTGGTTGATTCCCAAACTAGTAGCTGCTCCCAACTCTCCCAGGTCTTGTCTTACACTACCAAAGTCAGCCTTGTTGCATAAGAGGAGGTAGTGATTTTATCATACCATTTTATACATTTAAAAAACAAAGGGATATGCACCCAGAGTAATTCACACCATGTGTGTGTGGTAATCAGAAAATCAATATCTAAATAGATTCTTGAGCAGTACGGGTGTCGGAGGTTATGGGACGAAGGCAGAAGAATGGGGTTATGAGGGAGAGATAGATCAGCCATGATTGAATGGCAGAGTAGACTTAATAATAATAATAATAATAATAATAACTTTATTTATAGAGCACTTTAAAAACAACCACTGTTGCAACAAAGTGCTGTACATGACTAATCATGAACAAAAAATTATTACAAGACAATAAAAACATTAAAAGAGAGAGTAAAAACAATAAAAAACATTAAAAACACTAAAACAGGAGCAAAGTCTCATGCAGGGTCAAAAGCCAAGGAATAGAAAAGGGTTTTAAGACTGGTTTTGAAGATGGACAGTGAGGGGGCCTGTCTGATGTGCAACGGCAGAGTGTTCCATAATGGGCCGAATGGCCTATCCTACTATTCCTTATGACCTTTTTAAATAATTTGAAGAGGAGGTGGTTATTTTCTTCATTGCAGTGTGAGACAGCAAGTTATGCTTAGTATGAAAATACAAAGGAAACAAATGAAATTGGACACGACTGTAAGCCCATAGAACAACAAAGATTACTGAGGAGAGGCACAAAATGCTGGAGTAACTCAGCGGGCCAGGCAGCATCTCTGCAGAAAAGGAATAGGTGATGTGTTGTGTCGGAACCCTTCTTCTGATTACTGAGGCCTGTGGAATAAGGTACATATATCTGACAAGCACAGAACTATTAGACATAAATTTTGCTATACAAAACCCAGAAAAACAAATTGTCATTGCACGACAAGATGCATACCACAGGAATGTCAAGAAATTAGATTCATTTTCATCACCATGCTATTAAGCAATTAGGCACATGACTCATGCTAGACCACTTGAGAAATTAACGTCAATCGATTCCAAAGATAATTAGGGAATTATACATGCGTACACCCACTGGACCATGATGGAAAAATAAAGCATCGCCAAACCCACAGTATAAAATTGATGTTGTGCCACTGGAAGGAAAACAGAGCAGGAGCCCATGAATATTTGTACTCAATTATGGGCCTGTCCCACTTAGGCGACTTTTTAGGCGACTGCAGGAGACTATGCAGTCGCCACATGGTCGCCACATGTTTGCGGGTAGTTGCCGGGGAGTCGCCTTCATGGTCGCGAGGAGCTCCTGCATTCTGGGAACTAGTCGCAGCCTCATTATGGTCGCCGCAAAATTTTCAACGTTGACAAATTAGTGGCGACTAGAATGAAGCCGCCATGGAGAGTAGCGAGATTTCTTGTGCCGTAGGAGGGTCGCCAGGAGGTCCTAATGGGTTGCCAGGAGGTCGAAGGTTCTCGTAGATTGGAGCCGGTGCTGACTGGTGAATATAATTGGCTCATTGGGAAAAAAAAGGTAAGCAGTAGTTTTCTGAACCAAGAATACAAACCGGTAATGTTAAATGTGAGCACTGCGGCAGCGGTGAGTGAGTGACTTGCTGGCGTGATCCCCGACCCCCTCCTTCTCAACGCTCCTGCCCTCCCCACAACTTTACCCCTGGCGGCCCAGACAATTTGACCTGGGCCAGACTCCCCAAACGCTGTGAAAGGAACTCTCCCCCCTGGCGCTGTCCTTTTAGAAACATAAAAACATAGAAACATAGAAATTAGGTGCAGGAGTAGGCCATTCGGCCCTTCGAGCCTGCACCGCCATTCAATATGATCATGGCTGATCATCCAACTCAGTATCCCGTACCTGCCTTCTCTCCATACCCTCTGATCCCCTTAGCCACAAGGGCCACATCTAACGCCCTCTTAAATATAGCCAATGAACTGGCCTCGACTACCCTCTGTGGCAGGGAGTTCCAGAGATTCACCACTCTCTGTGTGAAAAAAGTTCTTCTCATCTCGGTTTTAAAGGATTTCCCCCTTATCCTTAAGCTGTGACCCCTTGTCCTGGACTTCCCCAACATCGGGAGCAATCTTCCTGCATCTAGCCTGTCCAACCCCTTAAGAATTTTGTAAGTTTCTATAAGATCCCCTCTCAATCTCCTAAATTCTAGAGAGTATAAACCAAGTCTATCCAGTCTTTCTTCATAAGACAGTCCTGACATCCCAGGAATCAGTCTGGTGAACCTTCTCTGCACTCCCTCTATGGCAATAATGTCCTTCCTCAGATTTGGAGACCAAAACTGTACGCAATACTCCAGGTGTGGTCTCACCAAGACCCTGTACAACTGCAGTAGAACCTCCCTGCTCCTATACTCAAATCCTTTTGCTATGAAAGCTAACATGCCATTCGCTTTCTTCACTGCCTGCTGCACCTGCATGCCCACTTTCAATGACTGGTGTACCATGACACCCAGGTCTCGCTGCATCTCCCCTTTTCCTAGTCGGCCACCATTTAGATAATAGTCTGCTTTCCTGTTTTTGCCACCAAAATGGATAACCTCACATTTATCCACATTATACTGCATCTGCCAAACATTTGCCCACTCACCCAGCCTATCCAAGTCACCTTGCAGTCTCCTAGCATCCTCCTCACAGCTAACACTGCCCCCCAGCTTAGTGTCATCCGCAAACTTGGAGATATTGCCTTCTATTCCCTCATCCAGATCATTAATATATATTGTAAATAGCTGGGGTCCCAGCACTGAGCCTTGCGGTACCCCACTAGTCACTGCCTGCCATTGTGAAAAGGACCCGTTTACTCCTACTCTTTGCTTCCTGTTTGCCAGCCAGTTCTCTATCCACATCAATACTGAACCCCCAATGCCGTGTGCTTTAAGTTTGTAAACTAATCTCTTATGTGGGACCTTGTCGAAAGCCTTCTGGAAGTCCAGATACACCACATCCACTGGTTCTCCCCTATCCACGCTACTAGTTACATCCTCGAAAAATTCTATAAGATTCGTCAGACATGATTTACCTTTTGTAAATCCATGCTGACTTTGTCCAATGATTTCACCACTTTCCAAATGTGCTGCTATCCCATCTTTAATAACTGACTCTAGCAGTTTCCCCACTACCGATGTTAGACTAACTGGTCTGTAATTCCCCGTTTTCTCTCTCCCTCCCTTCTTAAAAAGTGGGGTTACGTTTGCTACCCGCCAATCCTCAGGAAATGCCTCCCACTTTACAGCCGCTTCCCATCAGCTGCCAGCAATGAGAGATAGCCAAGTCTATCTTTCTTGGCAAACAACCTAACCTTCGGCCTCCAAGACACAGGTAAATGTTCGTGCCTTATTTTTTTGTAAAAAATAGCGTCTTCATTGCCGGGAAATACGGTAAGTCTCCCAATAATCGTTCCTTCTTTTTGTGCTGGTGTAAATAGGTCAGGACTGCTGCAGGATGAAAGTGTTTTCCCCGCCACACCCCACCCCGAATTTAGCACTGATCTCCCTTAACATTTTCTTGTGATGATACACAACTGCCTATTGATTGATTAGAAGCCAGTAGGTAATGGACTTTGTGTGGATTACCAGACGTATGGTATGTACCTGTGAGGCCAGCCAGAGCACTGAACAAAGCTGAGCATTTACTCGTTCCAACTGGAGTTATTATATTAAATATTATATTGTATTAAATTAAATTATTATTAGAGAGATAACATAATTGTAATATCGGGCAAACATCCCACCTTAGCACTTGCGCCTGAGTATTGACCAATAGGTGATCCTGGATATAATGACAGTAGGAATGTGGCAGTATCTGAAGAGAGCTAAAGGCTTGTCACTTACATGATTACGGGTTTAATTTAGTTTAGTTTAGTTTAGTTTATTGCCACGTGTACTGGGGTACAGTGAAAAGCTTTGTAGTGTGTTAGCCAGGCAGCAGAAAGACGTAATGATTATAATTGACCCATCCACAGTATAAAAGGGGACGTGCCTTTAGAAAAGAGATGAGGATGAATTTCTTTCTTCAGCAAGTGGTGAAACTCATTGCCACAGAAGGTTGTGGAGGCCAAGTCAAAGGATAGTTTTAAGGCGGAGATTGATAGATTCTGGATTTGTATGGACACTCATGTACAGTATGGTTTGCTAGAAAAGCAGGCAAAATGGTGTTTATCACTGTATCTCAATGCACATTACAATGATAAACTAATACCAATGCAGCTGATATTCATAAATTCATATCTTCATAATTTCTAGGAGCAGAATTAGGCCATTCGGCTCTTCAAGTCCATGCCACCATTCAATCATGGCTGATCTATCTTTCACTCTCACCCCTATTCTCCTGCCCTCTCCTCATAACCTCTGACATTCTTACTAATCATGTTATAACACGGTATGATTTTTATCAATTTGATAGCATTGTGTACTTCCAATGTTCCTCCACTATAGACTGCATATGTTTAAAGTTTATATGCTGTGAAGATAGGTTGATCAAAATAGCTGGAATTAATGGGGTCTTTGGTAAAGGGCAGAACTATTCCATTTAATGGTAAGTACTCAGCAAGCTTCATTGAAGCTAATTCAACAGTTATATTTGTGTTGGTACGTTTTTCTTCCAATGCTTATAGTTCTAAGAAATAATTCATTTTAAATTTCCCTGCTGTCAATTATTTCAATGAAACGTGGAAGCACTTTTTGGAGCTTTAACAGAAATTCAGTCCGCTCAAAGACACAAGGAGAACAAGGATAAACAAAGAAGGTAACAAAAAGCTGGAGAAACTCAGCGGGTGAGGCCGCATCTATGGAGCAAAGGAATGGGTGACGTTTCGGGTCGAGACCCTTCTTCAGACTGATGTGGGGTGGAGGGAGGGGGGGGGGCAGGAAGAAGAAAAGAAGAGGTGGAGACAGTACGCTGTGGGAGAGCTGGGAAGGGGAGGGGAAGGAGGGAGAAAGCAAGGACTACCTGAAATTGGAGAAGTCAATGTTCATACCGCTGGGGTGTAAACTACCCAAGCGAAATATGAGGTGCCGCTGCTCCAATTTACGGTGAGCCTCACTCTGGCCATGGAGGAGGCCCTGGACAGAAAGGTCGGATTCGGAATGGGAGGGGGAGTTGAAGTGCTGAGCCACCGGGAGATCAGGTTGGTTAATGCGAACTGAGCGTAGGTGTAGGGCAAAGCGATCGGCAAGCCTGCGCTTGGTCTCACCGATGTAGGGCAGTTGACACCTAGAACAGCGGATGCAATAGATGAGGTTGGAGGAGGTGCAGGTGAACCTCTGCCTCACCTGGAAAGACTGCTTGGGTCCTTGTATGGAGTCGAGGGGGGAGGTAAAGTGACAAGTGTAGCATTCCTGCAGTTGCAAGGGAAAGTACCAGGAGAGGGGGTGGTTTGGGTGGAATGGGACGAATTGACCAAGGAGTTACGGAGGGAACGGTCTATGCTGAAAGCCGACAGGGGAGGAGATGGGAAGATGTGGCCAGTGGTGGGATCCCGTTGAAGGTGGCGAAAATGTCGGAGGATTATCTGTTGTATGCGACGGCTGGTTGGGTGGAAGGTGAGGATAAGGGGGACTCTGTCCTTGTTACGAGTGGGGGGATGGGGAGTGAGAGCGGAGCTACGGGATATATCCTGATGAGAGCCTCATCTATAGTCGAAGAGAGGAGAAACATAGGATTATGTGGTCATTTAAGACCATGAAGAAAGTGAGTCCAAAATTATTGCTGGAGCGTGTGTTTTTCTGCAATGAGGTTGATGAAATTCAGCAGTAGAACTGGAAATGTGCTGCCAGCTAGATTAGAATGGACCATATGTTTTTTGTCCATGAACTCAGTTATTTATAGTCATGATTTGGAGAATATTCTCTGGAAGTGAAGTTTCAGGAGACAATTTCATTAACAAGAACATAAGGATTAGTAACATGAGTAAGCTATTTGCCACCATGAGCCTGCTCCACTATGCAGGGAGATGATTGTTGATCTTCTACCTCAGCTCCATTTGAATATCCCAATATTTCTTAATATCCAGAATGTGGTCAATTTCTGATTTGAATCTCTGAGATAGGCGAAGATAAAATTATTCTACTTGTCCCAAGTGTCCTACCCTTTATTGGAAACATCCAATATTTTTTTCCATTTCAGGGAGATGTTTTATTCTTCTAAACTCTAGAAAATAAAAGCCTTGTTTGCTAACCCTCCCCATACTGCAAACTTGCCAACCCCAAAACTAGTCAAGGCAATCTTTGCAGCACTCCCAATGTGGCAAGTATCTTTTCAGGTTAGGAGGTCAAAGCTGTACACAATATTGCAGGTGAGGTCTCACCAAAGCCCCAGCCAACAGCAGTACTCTACTTCTCTCACAATAAAGGCCATCATACCAATTTTTCTTCAAACTGCTCACTGTACCTGCATGATAGCTTTCAGTCCATTCACACCCAGGTCCCACTGAGCATCAACATTTCACAATCTGCTACCTTTAAAAAAAAATTATGTTCTGTGTATCAAAGTAGAAAATCTCACCATTTTTAAATATTATGTTCCATTTACAAAATTCATTTATTTAGCTTGCATTTATCTTCTTGATGCCATTTTTTGACCTTACTCATGCTGCTTATCCGCTTAGTTTTTGACAAACGGAAATCTAATATTTGGTTTCATCAAGTAAATCACTGATATAGATTGTGACTAACTGCTGGTCCAAGCATTCAGCCTTACATTGTCCCACCAGTCATTACTTTTGAGGATTTTATTTGCAGATATTTTTTTGAGTATGTTTAATGTCTATGAAAGCAGAGAATAAAAATTTGATTGTTTTTGTTGAATTGTCCTGGAAGTACTTGTTATGTTCAGTGAATTTACAATCCCTCGAGGCTCCTTCTTTGCTTCTCAACTTGTTTTCCACTTTTGTCACAGGCAGGTGAGATCAGTTTAGCATTATGTTCGGCACAAACATTGTGGGCCAAAAGAGCCTGTTTCTGTGATATTAGGTTTTACAAGGTGTCAGTGAGGCCTCATCTGGAACACCGTGTACTGTTTTGCTCCCCTTACCCCAAAAAAATGATACAGTAGTTTTGGAAACAGTCCACGGGCTATTCACCAGTCAACAAACCCTGGGATGAGGGTGTTGTGCTATCAAAAGAGAATAAACAGTTTGGACTTGTTTTCCTTGGAGTTAAGAAGAATGAAGGTGACTTTGTTCAAACATATAAGATCTTCGGTGAGCTTGACAGGAGAGATATTGAGATATTTCACTGGAGGGAATGTCACCATCAAGGGGACATAGCTACAGAATAAGGGGACCAGTCATTTAAAACTGAGGCGCATAGAAATATTTTTTCCTCAGAATTAAGTGAACCACAATTTTTTTCTGCCCCTGAAGGTTGTTGAAAGCTGGATCATAGATATATTTAAGGTGGAGATAGATACATATTTGAACTATTGAGGAACTGAGGGTTAGGGGAAACTGGTCCAGAAGAATGCTTGAGGCCAGGATCATAGTGAAAGGCAGGGGAGATTTGACCTGCTTGGTTGCCTACTCCTGCTTCTATTATCTTGTGCTCTTGATTACTCTTCCTTGACTTAATGCTTGTGATGATTATAGGATTAGTGCAAATAGGTGGTTAATGGTGATCATGGATTGGAGGGACAAAGTGCAGCTCTCTACGACTCTCCAACTTTGCATGTTTCTGCTGATGTCACTGACCTAAAACTTTAACTGTTTTCTCTCCATGCGCTGAGAATTTTCAGTATTTTCTGCTTTTAGTTATTTCGTTTTGTATCCAGGAATGCTTTTTTTTCCCACTTTGCAACGTGCAATGAGATCAAATGACAATACATGATGTCTTCCAGCGAAGTGAGTTCCGTGGCAAGCGTTCTCTGTTTGACACCTGGGTCTCACGAGATTCACTGAAACATTTGGCACAACAAGATGGATTCTGGTATATTCGAGATAAAAATTTCACCTACAGCATTCACAATTGATAGAAAGGGACGATTTGAAGTGAAATTCCAGAAATGTAACACAATAGACAATAGACAATAGGTGCAGGAGTAGGCCATTTGGCCCTTCGAGCCAGCACTGCCATTCAATGTGATCATGGCTGATCATCCCCAATCAGTACCCCGTTTCTACCTTCTCCCCAACATGGCTGATCTTTTGTGATTCTCTCCAGGATCAGAGCACGAAAGAGGTCAGGATAAGGACATATAGCACATGCCTTTGAATAAAAGTAATTGTAGCTATGAGTTAGGGTCTTGTACAAAGATAGCGCTGCACATCATATTTTGTTGTATAAAACATTTCAGATGCTCAACACGTCAGGCCAGAAAGGCACAATGTGCTGGAGTAATTCAATGGATCAGGCAGCATCTCTGAAGAACATAGGTAAGTGGCGTTTCACGTTAAGACCCTTCTTTCGGGTGCCTGACCCACTGAGTTATTCCAGCACTTTGTGCTTTTGTATGAACCAGCATCTGCAGTTCTTTGTTCCTACCAATCAGGACAGAACAACTTCTTTGATTTGCACTCATTTGCGTAATTAAACTTTTACTCACTCACTCTACTGCCAGTGCACCATAACTGTGTTGTGGACCATCAATAAGATATGTTGCAGCCACTCAAGGTTTCATTGACAGAAACTGAATTTCCAGCAGTATTGGCCACCTGGATGAGCCAGGTCTGTGGGAACACCACCATCATCACCTTCTATCATCATAGCCGAGTCCAAATTCTAGAAGATCCAACAACATTGGTATCCAGTCTTCACCAAAAAAGATAGCAAAAGTTCAAGAAAATGGCTCAGATTCATATTTCCAGGGAAAGGAAAGTTGGTCTACAAATACTTACTCATGCTGAGACACAAAGAACTGCTGTTGTTACCCATATACTGAGTATGAATGAAAATACATTTAGGATTCAGATCAGTAAATAATTGAATTTTTAAGGGATCAAAACATATGAGGATATTGCCTCTTGTCTGTTGCTGTATTTTATATCCTTATATTCTGATAGAAAAGTATATCTGGGAAAGTATTTTATGCATCCTGCAGCACTATCCTCAGCTCCTGAATTGCCATTACTCTTAAATTGTTAAGGTTGAATTAGACCCCAGATCAGCAATGTAGATGGAATATGTCACTGCATAATCTGACATGTGGGAGCAAGTCAGTTAATCAGTGCACTCCTGCACCCCACATCAGCACCCATACGATCACCTCCAACCGCCTCCCCCCCCCCCCACCTCCCCATCATCCCAGTCATTAAAAACCAGAACGATATAAGCTTGACATAGAGCAAATTCTGATCTGAGATATTTTTAGCTTTCCTCTTCACCTGATCCTACTTCTAAGGATCAAAAGTACTCCAAATACAACAAATTTTAATTTATGCATAGGACTGGATGCTGAGCTAATTTTCTTCTGTCATTTTAAGGTTGGTCAGTGTTCCTCCTGTTTGCATTTTGCGTCTAAACTTGTTTGTACACATTGTGAAATACGGGGACAGGAATCCACCAATGAGTTTGCCATTGGGCGAACTCCAATTTTATAGGCCTCAAAAATGTAATTTGACTTTAACACTTTAATGATAGGCCAGATTATAAATAGTGCATTAATGATTAATTACATATACTTATACGTAATTAATCTTTGTTATGAAATCTTTGTACTTTTTGTGCTCAGCAAAGTTTTTTAGGCTACAGATCTGTTTTGACTTGAAAACTGATAAATGCCTTGACTGCTTGAAAATATATGGAAACAATTTGGGTTGTTTTGTTGCAATAGGAGACAGAAAGACCACACCAAAGAGGTGTCACATCAGTTGTCTTTAGGATGGAAATAGATGCTGATGTAACGAAGAAGCTTATTGAGCTGGGATTTTGAACAGGCACGTATATTGAGAGAAGAGGAATGTGCCAAGAGCTAACTTGCAGTAAGTGTAGATAAACTCAACTTTATGGTGATTAGAAAGATAACAGCAAGTGTTTGAATTTAACATGGTTGATGCATGTTAGTTTGTTTTATTCCTAAATTAAGTCTTTGTTCTCTTACAGAGCTGCAAAGCACTGACAGTCAATGTATTTTTCAAACTGTTAAAAAATAAGGCATTTTTAAGTGTTCCTAAATTGGCTCATATTATCTAAATTCTGGTGTATTGCAAGTTTGGCTCAGCTAGTTTTCAAGGCCATCTCTAGCACTTCTGAAAGATGCAGATTTTTTATTGAACTTGCTAACAAGCATTTGATTAGAGACTATCATCAAAGACCCTAATCCATCTAAAATAAGGTGTTTTACAAAATATCATCATCAAATCACTAGAAGTTGCCTGTACTAACATTACGCACTTAGAAATGAGTAGGCAGAACTTTAAAATGAAAAAGGTGACAATTCTGGTTGTTCCTTTGGTATTATGGCCATCACCTCTGACGCTAACCCACCCTAAATTAGTCATGTTGATAAGGGATGCCCTCATTGCCAAAGGGGTAGTGGATAGAAGTGCATCTGGGTAGATTCCCTTTGACCATTTGCCAATGGTAGCTGTAAACTGAAGTGCCTAACATAAGGTTCTGAAGTCTTCCTGATGCATGATGCACAAAGTCCCTTCAATTTGGTGGTAGGGGCATGAATCTCACTGTAAACATTGAAAAGCCCACTTCACTGGGATATGATGTTCTTTAGATCTTACTCTATCTCCACTCCAGTCTAGCTTCATGAAGGCACTGTTTCTAATATTACACAGGCCTATGCCATCACAAAGTGAAGCTCAGTCCTGGACACAATTGACTCAAATTTCCAGGGTTCTAAATCATTCTATCCTGAAAATGCAGAAGATTAAGATCTTTTCACATCCTCCTTCTCAATCTGCAACCCAACCCATGCTGCCTATTTTGTGATTGTTGCATTTTGATAACTAGGTGTAGTGAAGTAGATGGTCATGCTCAACAACAATCAAAAGGCATGCAACTTAATGAACTCTACTTCTGATAGCTTGCTCCATCATCTAATCAGATGATGTCACCACATATCAGCCAGAGCTCCTCCTCCTTTCATCATGATGAGAATCTCATTGGGAATCTAACCAGTTATTCTGATAGTAAGTAAGTAAGTAAGTAAGTAAGTAAGTAAGTTTTATTTATATAGCACGTTTTAAGTCAACTCGCATTGACACCAAAGTGCTTTACATAAATTAAATAATAAGTTTCCATACAAACCATAGAAAAAGGTTAAAAAAAGGTTTAAGTTTGGAAATTTTATTAAGATCAGCAGAGCACAGAAACTAACCTCTGGCAAAGGTCTGCTGGTTTTCTGATGAAACAAAGATGGACGTCAACGATCGACCAGAAATACCAAGATATGACCTCTGTTAATTATCAATGATTAATGCATAGTTTAATTTTTCAGATTATCCAGACATTATCTAGACATTTGTTTAACCCATTCTTAAATTTGGTTAAAAAAAAAGCAATAAATCTCAGCAGGGCATTGTGGAAGATAAAAAAGCAATGCACAATTGGCTTACACCAAATTCACAGCTGGCACTCATGGCTAGATGAGAAACTCTAGAAAAGTCTCCATGTTCGGCTTCTTATTTTCAGTCTGGTTATAAACAATGGACAATAGGTGCAGGAGTAGGGCCTATTCGGAGGAAGTAGGAGATTCGGCCCTTCAAGCCAGCACCACCATTCAATGTGATCATGGCTGATCATACACAATCAGTACCCCGTTCCTGCCTTCTCCTCATGTCCCCTGACTCTGCTATCTTCAAGAGCCCTATCTAGCTCTCTCTTGAAAGTATCCAGAGAACCGGACACCACCGCCCTCTGAGGCAGAGAATTCCACAGACTCACCACACTCTGTGAGAAAAAGTGTTTCCCAATCTCCATTCTAAAAGTATCTTGCAAAAGTATTCACTTGCACCCTTATCTGCATTGCAAAGATAGCGGGAAATGAAAGGCAACCTTATGTATTACAAACGGTTGTTAATTACTCTTTTCTATAACCTAAATGTTCTGAGTTTGCAGTGTTATAAAGTGAGCTTGTGATTTAAAAACAATTCTCTAACATTATTATTTAAGTATATTCCCCTTTGAGTTACTTCACAATTCAACAACAGTTTGGCCATCAAACCAAAACTGCATTTTGAGAGATTGTGATTGTTTAAAAAAATTCAGAACTGTATGATGACATCAATGTATATTCATTTTCCATATCCCACATCAATTAAATGTTGTCCCTCTGAATTAAGTTGGCAATTTGTTCCAGAAAATATGTCGTTTGTATGAAATAGACTCGCAGCCAGCACAAACTCAGCTGAAACTAGCCAATCTGATTTTACTTAAAGCCGTTTCAATGCAGGTCATTTCCACTCGGCTAACCTTGTTGAAATATTTATCTTTTCGTTTTTATGACACCAATTTAAAAGAATACCCGGCATGAAAGGAGCATGGCATTAAATATGATCTCTCTCCATGGAACTCAGCAGTTGTGCAGTAAAGGGATGGAACGGATTTGTTCTGAATATGAAAATTGTGTTGAGTATTGTATGAGGTGGATCCTTTATTTGCTTCTATAACTCTTTGCAGGGATTAGAGTCCCCAGCATCCAAGTACTCAGAGGGATCATATGGATGATTGACTTTGGTATGCTAGATGAGAAGGAAGCTTCTCCTCAGACCAGACTGGCCAAGTGGGACGTTTTAAAAAGTGTGCTGATGAAAGCTCAGGATATGTACGTCCCCATTAGAGTGAAGGGCAACACAGGGAAACGTAAGGAAGCTTGGCTGACGAGGGAAATTGAGGCGTTGGTCAAAAAGAAGAAGGATGCATGGGACAGGTATAGGCAGCTGGGAATCCTGGGGGGGGGTCCTGCCCCCACATGTTTTGAGAGGTGGGGGACAATCACCCCCATGTTTTGTGATACATGTTGCAGCAAAACCAAAGCCTCCGAAGTCGGGTCGCAGCCGCAACGCCACCACAGCCTCCGAAGTCTGCCAGCTCTGTGATGGAAAGTCCACAGGCTCTGCGACCGGAGCCCTCAAGGTCGATTCCAGTTGGAGGCCACCAGCTCCTAGAATCTAGCAGCCCAGGACTAGCTGCAGTTCCCAGGTCGGCTCGCCTGCCCCAGGACTGGCTGTAGCGCCCTGGTCGCCTACCTCGGGACTGGCTGTAGTGCCCAGGTCGGCTGGCAGGTCTGGCTGTTAGGTAGGGTGATGGTATCACACAAAATCTAACAACACAGAGCAAATTTACTCTCACCGTCTGCTCAGCACCATCTCTACACACTTGATGGAGAAGGAAGTAAAGATTGTTTTTCTCTATTTTACATTCACTGTTTCTATATTTGAAGTCTCAATCAACAGATTCATTGTATTTCCACTGGCTCGTAATACAACACTTTTCTACTTACCTGGGATGTAAGAGCCTGGAGTATGCCCTCCCAAGGCAATGTACACTCTACTAACTTGTTTGGCAAATAGATGTTTCCTCCCAAGCTGCTTTTTGCAGAAAATGGCAAAGAACCTAGTTCCTGGGATCTGTTTCTAGAGGTTTTGCTGTAGCCCCTCAAACTTGCATAAATTCAGATGTTATAGGAGGAGAATTAGGTCATTCAGCCCATCAAGTCCACTCCGCCATTCAATCATGGCTGATCTATCTTTCCCTCTCAATTCCATTCTCCTGCCTTCTCCCCATAACTCCTGCCAGCCTTACTAATCAAGAAATCACCCTTACTTACAGCAGGAATGCACTGAAGTTCCATGGAAATTTTGGATCACTTGCCTTATTTACTGATGCACGATATTCTGAGTACTAGATGAAGGGTGTTTTTTTCTGTTAAAACAATGACTCCCACTCTAAAAGTAACTTTATGAGCGTGAAGAATTTTGACGCATTATATGGCTTTCTACGTGCCCCATGATTTACTCGAAATTTCCTTTTCTCATGCATTAAAGGCAAACATGTGGTGAAAGGGATCGGGGGGTATGGAGAGAAGGCAGGTACGGGATACTGAGTTGGATGATCAGCCATGATCATATTGAATGGCGGTGCAGGCTCGAAGGGCCGAATGGCCTACTCCTGCACCTATTTTCTATGTTTCTATGTTTCTATGTTTGGCTTCATGCTACAAATTGCAATTACAGTAATTCCGTTTTCTATCACTATCATAACCTTTCCCTCAATGGAGAGTTGCAACCTTTAAGAGCTGCTTCTGAATTTTCTGATCCCTGCCAAGCTCACAGACCAAACACATTGAACACATTTTATCTGCACTCTATCCAATGTCGATATTTATATTCCCAAATTAACCAGTCATGCCTTTAATCCTAACTTCAACCCCTATCCCCTCTCCATACCATCTTTACAAGACAGGACTCGTAAAAGCCAACATTCCTGGTGGCGGCGCAACTCGTTGCAGCGGCTCCTACAGCCTGTCTGTCTTTTTTTATTTTTTGTCTAGTTAAATGTAGTGTTTGGTGTTTTTTAAATACTGGTTTTTAAATGTGTATATGTGGGGGGCGGGGGGGGGGGAGGGGGAAACCGTTTAAAATCTCTTCCCTGTCCGGGAGACCCGACCTTTTCCCTGTCGGGTCTCCGTTGTCGTTGGGGCCTAGCACCGTGGAGCGGCCTCCAACCTGAACGACCCGGGGGCTCGGGAGACTGCGCTGCGGACTACTCACCATCGTGGGGCTGGCCGGCCTCGGAACGTGGGGAGCGGTGGTGACTCGCTGCTGCGACTCGACTCCTGGGGCTCGGAGGCTCCAGTAACGCAGCCGCAGGTCCGGTGGACTGGGACATCGGGAGCTCGCGGGTCCGGGGGGAGAGAGAGACCGCTTCCCGGAGCTCCCGCAACGCGACTTCTCCAGCCCGTGTCGCGGGGTTTGGAACGACCCGGAGCGGGGAAGTACATCACCCGGCACGGCTTCATGGCCGTGGGACATTACAGCGCCCGCCGGGGGCTCCAACTTCGAGACTTCTAGACCGGGAGCGGGGCCGTAAATCGCCCGGCACGGCCTAAAATGGCCGTGGGACTTATCATCGCCCGCCTGGGGCTTGGACATCGGGAGAGACATGGAGAGCAGGGGAGAGAAAAGACTTTTGCCTTCCATCACAGTGGGTTCACTGTGATGGATGTTTGTGTGAACTTAATTGTGTGTATGTCTGTAGGACATTGTTTTTGTTTGTATGGCTGTGGAAACAAAATTTCGTTTGAGTCTCACTGGGGCTCAAATGACAAATAAATTTGTATTGTATTGTATTGTATTAATGTTCTAAGATTAGGCGATAACACTTTAGTTTAGTTTTAGTTTTACCTACTATATACATGTAAGTTGTATCCCGATTCCCTAGATTTAAAATCTATCAACTCTACATTGGTCTAGGGTACATATGCATGATAAGCAATGGGGTAAATCTCTGAATAGAGAAATGTAGAATATCAATCCCAGTTCCTTGAAAAGTATTCTAATTGAAGACAAATACAATTATAGTGTTTCATGTTTATTTTATTAGAAATGTTATAATTTGAAGAACAGTTGGTAACTATTTGCCAATAATCTTAGAATAATGAGATTTTGCAATGTTTACACTACATTTCTCCGGTCAGAGCGTCAGAAATTTACAATTTATTTTCTGACATCAACACTGCAGCCTCAAGTTTACCATCAGTTTGCATTGGCAGGAAAAATGGAAAAGTGAGTTGAAGAATGATTATTTTACAAAGGCTATATTTTTTAAGTAAAAGCAAAATCATGCAGGTAAAATCCATAATTTCTAGCTTTTACTTTACAAACCGGCGATGAAGATTGTTCTAGTTTCCTCAAAAGAAGTGCATCGCACAAAGGGATCAAAACAATTCAAAGTTACAGTGATTTACAGTGAGTCTCCCTATTTGTCATTTGTTCAAATTACAAATATCTCTGACCAACTGAAGGCTTTTTGATGTTTATGCCACACACAATACATTCATAAATACCACTTTTATTACAGATGCGATAAGATCTGACATTATTTATCCATCTATCTGAAGAAATATTTGCAACATTTCCTGTGCATATAAACATAACTCAAGAATAATTATTTTGCTGTAATAAAAGGCACAAAGTGCTAGAGTAACTCAACTGTCAGACAGCATCGCTGGAAAAGCATCATGGATAGGCAACGTTTTGGGTCAGACCGAAACGTCCCAACCCTAAGTGTTGCCAATCCCTGATCTCGAAGATGTTGTCTGACTCATTGAGTTACTTCAAAACTATGTGTCTGTTTTGGTCATCCAACATCTGCAGTTCATTGCGTCCACAATTATTTTGCAGTCTTGTGTGGAGTATTGTGGCACAAAGTAGAAAGCACAGCTCCACAATGGAACAACTTTTACTGGAATATTTCTGTGAATAAATATTGTGTTCGTGGTCAATGGAGCTGGCTTGGCACCTCCAGTGCTCAGAAATCCACAGTGGGACTATAAATTTATAAAACCTACCCCATGTAAAAGAAACAAATGAAGCATCTTTCATGACCTCAGCATTTGCCCAAACATTTCATGGCCAATATGATGTGTTTTAATTGTCATTGCTATAATGACAGAAGGACAATAGTCAGTTCTGGCCTAGTTAGAGAGTTATGTGAAAATTAGTGGATAATTTGATTTAGTGAAATGCAAGCAAGAAATGATGTCATACAACTTGTGTCGCAGAGTGCAGTGGAAAAATAAGTGTTCACACAATTGTTACTATCGTCTCAAATCTGTATATCAGAGAAGTTAAATCCATCAAGATTGGACACGTTGGTTACCCAAATCATGTGCAAACACCTCATAGAATCAGAGAAGACCCTTAAATTCCTGGAAGAAATATCAGAATAGGTTTGGAGGAACATGACTTTGGTGTGTTTCCTATTGTTTGCAAACACCTAATGAAGTTGTGGTCTGGGTAAATTACACCATTACTACCAATATTTGTTGCCGTCCAGAGATAATTGTGCTGTAAAGTAATCTGCGTATGTAGTGGGACAGGTTGGGAATAGAAAGGGGGGTGGTGTCTGTGACAATATTGAAAAGATTATTGTGGTATGTTGAGTGATACATAGGTTCATCATTGTGGATGTGCTCATGTTTGATTTTGGTAAAGAAGAAAAATATAGACCTGTGGATGCTTTGGACAGATTGGAGCAGGGAGTAAAAACCTCTAAAAGACAGGTGGCAGAACAAAACATGGCAAATAACAGGTGGATACAGATGAGGTGAGTTTGATTAACAGGTGGGTGGAGAAAGTGACAAAGGCTTGAGATGAAAAGGAGACTAAAGAGTGTCAGATAAAAAGAAAGGAAAGGTGAAACGCAAATTATTTAAAAGGATAACAAAGAAAAACATAGGAACCATAGACAATTAATCCTGACATCGGTGATAGGTAACTTACTGGAGGAAATTCTGAGGGACAAGATTTGGACAGGGGTTGATTATGGATAGTCACCTTGGGAGATCTTGTCTCACAAATTTGATTGAGTGTTTTAAGAAAGTAACCATAAAGGTAGATGAGGGCAGGGCGGTAGACATAATCTATATGGATTTAAGCAAGAACTGATACGGTTCGTCGGCACTGGGCCAATTGTTGTTATTCATCCCTTGAACAATTTGGATGAAAATGTGCAATGTGTAACTATCCAGATGACACTGAAACAGGTGATATTGTAGACAGTAAAGAAGGTTATCAAGATGTGCAGTGGGATCTTGTTTAGTTAGTCAAGGAATGGCAAAATGAGTTTTATTCAGATGTCTAAGGTGTTCCAAGTACAAGTAGACAGTACAAGTACATTGTTCCCTGAAAGCGAAATCTCAGGTAGACAGGGTGGTGAAGAAGGCTTTTAGCATGCTGGCTTTCATCAGTAAGGATATTGAGCACATACTTTAGGATGTTATGTTGCAGCTGTACAAGATATTGGTGAGACTGTGCTTGGAGTATTGTGTTCAGGTTAGGTATTTTTGAAAAATGCTGTTGGGATGGAAAAAGTCCAAAAAGGATTTTCGAGGATGTTGCTGAGACTCGAGGGACTGACCTATAACGAGAGATTGCACAGAGTGAGGCTTTATTTCTCGGAATGCATGAGATTGAGGTATTTAAAATCATGAGAGGTATAGTTGGGGTAAAACCACACAGTCGTTTTCCCAGGGTTGTGGAATCAAGAAGTAGAGGGCATAGGTTACAGGTGAGAGGTGAAAGATTCACCAGGAACCTGAGGGACAACATTTTCACTGAGCTGAAAGAGGAATTGATTGAGACAGATACTATAACAACATTTAAAAGACATTTGGAAGGTGCATGGATAACAAAGGTTCAGAAGGTTATGGGTCAAATGCGGACAAATGGGATATCAATTGGCATATTGGTTGGCATGGACGGGTTGTGGTGACAGAGTTATAGTGTAGTGTTATGTAGCATGGAGCCAGGCCCTTCAGCCCACATTGCCCATGCTGACCAATCTGCATTTTGGGCAAGTGCCATTTGCCTGCATTTGGCATTTAATTCTCTAAATCCCTCCTGTCAATATACGTGTCCAAATGTCTTTTGCATGTTGTAATTGTATCCACTTCTATTTGGGTTGGGATGAACAGTCCGTTTCCAAGCTGTATGACTGTATGACCAAGTTATTTTGGACCAGTCAGATTGGACTCACCAGTAAAGTACAGGCCAGAGTGTAGGTGTAATGGGAAGGAGTGGGGTAGACAGGAGTGAAGGTATGTGGAGAGGAGTGAAGTGGGCTGGAGTGAAAGTGTGTGGGGAAGGTGTGAAGTATGGAAGAAGTAGAAGTGCCTGTGGAAGGAGTCAAGTAGGTTAGAGTGGAAGTGTGTGGAGAAGGAGGGGATGGGCAGGAGTGGAAGTGTGTGGGAAGAAGGGGTAGGCAGGAGGGAAGATGTGTGAGGAAGGAGTGGGTAGGTGGGAGTGAAGGAGGAAGCACTTTCTTCTCAGCTTCAGGAATATCAAAAGAAACATGTCAAGTGTATCGAATGATCTCCAGGCCAAGTAGTTGTCAGGATCACAAGCTATTCAGAGGAAAGTGGATGGAGGGTAGAATGCAGTTCTGAAATGTTATTACTTGAAGGAATAAGTCCCTCACAGCTCTGTCTGCTCCACTGGTATCTCACATTGCAATCTACCAATTGGCTTTGTCATTGTGAATTCCACATTTTTTTTTCTGAAAAGCAGCAACTGTTGATGATAGCATCAAACATAGTCTGAATTAGAACTAGAAGAAATATACTTGTGCAAGTGATCAATTTTATGAGATAATCTTTTATGAGATAGTCTACAATTTATCTACATTTTTTAAAACAAAGGGAACAATTTAAAACTAGTAATGGAAATCACCATTGTTACAATCTATACATAACTAAAACTCTGATCTTTGCCATAGAGGGAGTACAGAGAAGGTTCACCAGACTGATTCCTGGGATGTCAGGACTTTCATATGAAGAAAGACTGGATAGACTCGGCTTGTACTCGCTAGAATTTAGAAGATTGAGGGGGTATCTTATAGAAACTTACAAAATTCTTAAGGGGTTGGACAGGCTAGATGCAGGAAGATTGTTAAGATGTTGGGGAAGTCCAGAACAAGGAGTCCCAGTTTAAGGATAAGGGGGAAATCTTTTAGGACCGAGATGAGAAAAACATTTTTCACACAGAGAGTGGTGAATCTCTGGAATTCTCTGCCACAGAAGGTAGTTGAGGCCATTTAATTGGCTATATTTAAGAGGGAGTTAGATGTGGCCCTTGTGGCTAAAGGGATCAGGGGGTATGGAGAGAAGGCAGGGATGGGGTACTGAGTTGGATGATCAGCCATGATCATATTGAATGGCGGTGCAGGCTCGAAGGGCCGAATGGCCTACTCCTGCACCTATTTTCTATGTTTCTATGTTCTATGTTATCTTCTGGTTTGCACAGTCTTTCAATTTGCGCAAAAATGGTTCGGGATAGCACTATGATTTTTTGCCAGTGTACTCACCGTTCTCCTCTGCTGCGAGTGCACCAACTATCGTTCCGATCGGGGGTCTAATGTAAAAGTTAACAAGGTTGAAAAATCACGCGTGCGCAGATCGATCTCCTCTCCTGCCAGTCAGCGCTGCGTGAATAGGTCTTTTCTCCTATCACTCCACGGGACGGTCCGCCCCTTCCTGCGCCATGGCTCCTTTACGGGAGCTGAGGGAGGCTCTAGATGGCCGGCGGAGATTTCTATCACGTCTTTATGGGAGCTGAGGGAAGCTCTGGATGGCCGGCGGAGGTCTCCAACCAGACACAATTTTCACCAATGTCGTCAATGTCGCCAATGTCGCCAATGTTGCCAAACAGAAAACGGCGAAGGAGACTCTACTGGAGCTGATGGAGGCTCTGGATGGCCGGCTCTGGATGGCCTGATCTCCAACCAGACACAATTTTCGGAGGGACCGGAAGCGGTCCGGCCCAACCCATCCTGGACCAGCCTGGCGCGGAGTCGGAGATGTCGCCAATGTCGGCAGATGGAAAACGGAGACTCTGATCTCGGCGGAGGAGAACGTCCAGCGACCAGCACCCGCTGTGAGTCCTCAGCGCACTGTCAGCTACAGCGTCTTCCCCTCTGGTCCCCCTCGCTGGCTCCTGCCCCCCTCCCCCTGATACCCCCGTTTGTCTTTTCTCCAAGCTCTCTTCCCCCCTGTCTACACCACCCGCCCACACACCCCTCCCCCACTACCCCCCCTCCCCCACTACCCCCTCCCCCACTACCCCCCCTCCCCCACTGCCCCCCTCCCCCACTACTCCCCTCCTCCCACACTACCCTCTCCCCCTCTCTTACACTCCCCTGCCCACACACTCCCCTCCTCCCCTCCCACACACGAGGAGTGGGGTGGGAGTGCTGGGGATGAGGGGAAATGAGCCGCACCTGCACAGTTAGGGGCTTTGGGTGAGTGGTGGAATATTGCGTTGGGGAATGGGTAGGTGGGAGTGAAGGAGGAAGCAGGGACCAGGGACGTTGGGGGACCAGGCCTCCTGTGTCACTGGGACGCAACGGGTCCCTTTTAGTCTAGCTCTGGCTGTATGTTTTAATTGTTTTTTGATTTAACTAGACAAGGAAGTAGTTTAAATTGTATAGTCCATGTAGCTACAGTATCATTTATGTAGTTCAGTTCTCCTAAAACATCAGCAACAGACAATTTATGGTTGGTTGAACCATAATGTTTTGCCATAAAAAGTAAATTGTATAATCTTGTCTATGTAAATAGATGCCAAAATAAAAAACTGCAGATGCTAGTTTATGCCAAAGATAGTGCTGGCATAATTCCGCAGGTCAGGCAGTATCTGTGGAGAAATAGAATGGATGACATTTTGGGTTTGGACCCTTCTTAGTTTGAAGAAGAGTCCGGATCCAAAATGTCACCCATGCTTTTTCTCCAGAGATGCTGCCTCGCTGAATTACTCCAGCACTTTCTGTCTATGTAAATAGTTTTTGTTGATGTATTACATTTTTTTTAAATAAAAGAAGCAAGTTTGTGTGTGGAATGGCAATGATTTTTAATACATGTATGTACCAGATACAACAAAGAGTTGTAAAGATGATGCTCTTTCTTTGTTTTTGTCAACAACATAAAAAAGGCCTATCTGACTGCATGAAGTAGAGAAAGTTATGAAGAGAAACAGTCCAACTCAGGATAGAAATGACAAGAGCAGCTTTAACCAAGTTTGAGCATGGGCAAGTGAGAGGATAATGGTCCCAATTCAAACATGGGGATGCATTTTAACTCCAAGATCCTAATTAAATATTGTTAACCCACTTGCTTCCAGAACAAGGGTGGATAAAGGGTGCAGGGTTTTCCTGTCCAACAAAGGAATCTTTTCACCCATGAGAACGTCTTTTCTTTCTGACAAAGTGTTGCCCTACTTTTGCCTGGCATGGAGATTATGGAGCATTTGGGATCCAATGAGGGGCAGCACAGTGGCACAGCTAGTTGTGCTGCTGCCTCACAGCATCAGAGACTCAGTTTGATCCTGTCTCAGCAGCTGTCTGTGTGGAGTTTGCACGTTCTCGCTGTGACTGCGTGTGTTAACTCTGAATGTTCCAGTTTCCTCCCACATCCCAAATGCTTGCGTGCTTGTAGGCTAATTAGCTTCTACAAAACAATTACCTCTAATACAATACAATACAATACAATACAATACAATACAATACAATACAATACAATACAATACAATACAATACGGTTTATTTGTCACATTGCACATAAGTACAAGTGAAATGAATATGTCAGCAGCGGTACAATTATAAAGAACACACACAAAAACACAATAAAAATTTAACATAAACATCCACCACAGTGATGAATGGCACACAATTTGGCCAGTCCTCCTCCATTTTCCCCCGTGGTCGGGACCTCAACCCTCCGCAGCCGTTGCTGCGGGCGTCCAGATGGTAAAAGGACAAGGTACAAGTCCAGGTAAGTCCAGAGTCGGCTCTTCCCCACCGGAGACCACGGCTTTAAGTTGGTGTAGGCCGCAGGCCGGCGGGCGAAGAAAGTTCCCGCCGTGCCGCAGCCAGAAGCACCGCAGACTGCTGGGCCGGCGGTCGAAGCTCCCCTCCAGGGGTGATGGTAAGTCGCCACCGTGCCCGCGGTAGAAGTTGGCCGCGGGCCGGCAGTGATGGCTTCTTCTTCCCCCGGGTCCCCCACGAGGGATCCCGGGCTGTAGACGCCGCGCCAGCTGGAGCTCTGCAGACCGCGACTTCAGGCTGCCGGCTGCCCCGGGCCAGCGAAACGGAGCGCTCCCCTCCAGCGAGCCCCAGCTGCGCCCGCCGCTGAAGCCCCGGGCGCGTCTCCGGGAAAGGCCGCGCCGATCCTTGCTGTTAGGCCACGGGGGAGGCGACCTGGAACAAATCGCCTCTCCATGGAGGAGGCGGCCGAAACGGTTTCCCCCTCACCCCCCCACATCACCCCCCACACAACACACACAAAGAAACATTTAAAACATACTAAAAAAAGTTGAAAAAACTAACGCGCTGCTGACAGGGCTGCCGCCATTGCAGCGCCCCCACCGATAATGTGTAGGTAGTTGATGAGAAAGTGGGATAACATAGAAGTAGTGTGAATGGGTGAGTTATGGTCAGCAAAGGCTCAGTGGGCCGAAGTGTCTGTTTCCATGCCATATCTCTACAACTAAATTGATGTCAGCAAATCAAAATTACCATCCATGCATGGGGATCCTATCAGTTATAAATAGAATGACTCTATTTTAACTGCTTGGCTTTTCCATTTCCACCTAAATTCAAGCTAGTGTTTCTAACCATCTTAGAAATGTCATTATAAGTGAGACCACTTAAATGTTTCTTTGTTTAATGTCTTGATTTAAGTATTGCTAAATCAGGTTCAACTTGGGTAACAGATGCACACAAGCTACAAAGCAGATTCTTTTGCATTAATATTTAGTCACCTGGCAGACGGTGAGATGACATAGTCATTACAACTTTGCAGAAAAGAGGATGTGAATGTCAAACATACAACATACCAATCACATCACCGTAGGAACGTAAACACCACGGGCTCAAGGATAGATTTCACCAATTATAATGGAACAATGGCTAGGCTCCCAGATCACTAGTCGCAAAAGCAACGGCAAGATGATAAACAATTCCCAGCCATTTGGATATTGAAACAAATACTTTTGACAGCACACACAATGCAGAGCTGCTCCTTAGACTATTTCAAAATCAAAGGCAGTGGGAAAATTAAATTTAAAGTAAATATTAAAGTTTTGATCTCCATTTTGCTGGAGAACCTTGACAGGGTTTGTTGTAACTTTTAATTCGGGTACTGTGAGAAAATACTTGAAATACTTCTTGACTTTTCCTCAGAGTTGAACAGTAAATAACATTATTACTGTGGTAATGTTCTCACAATTACAACTAGGTAGAGGATACGATAAGCAACAAATATATACCTTTTATATAATAAACATAAAATTCTGGAAATATTCAGCAGATGACGTTGCAGATATCCAAACTCCAATATTGACTTCATTAACTTCAGATACCATGATGTGTGTGTGTGTCGCAGTGGTTGAGTTGCTGCCTTAAGCCCCTGTCCCACTTAGGAAACCTGAACGGAAACCTCTGGAGACTTTGCACCCCACCCAAGGTTTCCGTGAGGTTCCCGGAGGTTTTTGTCACTCTCCCTACTGGTCAACAGTGGTTTCCGCGTAGTCGAGCTTCTTCTATGTTCCGGCAATTATTTAAAAAAATTCAAAACTGCCCTTGACTAAAAATAGGTTGCCGTTTTAAAAATCGGTAATTATTTAGTCGAAGCCGGTTGCAATTCTAGTTGAAGGTGTTTACCGGAGGTTGCAGGTAGTGGAAGGTAAGACCTTTTTTTCACCCAGTTTAATTCCACCAGGGAGGTCTTACCTTCCACTGGGTGGGGCGCAAGGTCTCCAGAGGTTTCCGTTCAGGTTTCCTAAGTGGGACAGGGGCTTTACAGCGTCAGAGACTACGGGTGCTGGTCTGTAGGACCTGCGCGGGTTTTCTCCGGGAAACATAGAGAAACATAGAAACATAGAAAATAGCTGCAGGAGGAGGCCATTCTGCCCTTCGAGCCAGCACCGCCATTCATTGTGATCATGGCTGATCGTCCCCTATCAATAATGGCAGGGAATTCCATAAATTCACAACTCTCTGGGTGAAAAAGTGTTTTTCTCACCTCAGCCTTAAATGACCTCCCCTTTATTCTAAAGCTGTGGCCCCTGGTTCTGGACTCGCCCAACATAGGGAACATTTTTCCTGCATCTAGCTTGTCCAGTCCTTTTATAATTTTATATGTTTCTATAAGATCCCCCTCATCCTTCTAAACTCCAGTGAATACAAGCCTAGTCTTTTCAATCTTTCCTCATATGACAGTCCCGCCATCCCAGGGATCAATCTCGTGAACCTATGCTGCACTGCCTCAATCACAAGGATGTCCTTCCTCAAATTAGGAGACCAAAACTGTACACAATACTCCAGATGTGGTCTCACCACAGCCCTATACAACTGCAGAAGAACATCTTTACTCCTATACTGAAATCCTCTTGTTATGAAGGCCAACATTCCATTAGCTTTCTTCACTGCCTGCTGTACCTGTAAGCCAACTTTCAGTGACTGGTGTGCAAGGACACCCAGGTCTCGCTGTACCTCCCCCTTACCTAACATAACCCCACTGAGATAATAATCTGCCCCCTTGTTTTTGCCGCCAAAGTGAATAACCTTACATTTATCTATATTATACTGCATCTGCTATGCATCTGCCCACTCACTCAACCTGTCCAGGTCACCCTGCAACCTCCTAACATCCTCTTCACAGTTCACACTGCCACCCAGCTTTGTGTCATCCGCAAACTTGCTAGTGTTGCTCCTAATTCCCTCTTCCAAATCATTAATATATCTGGTAAACAGTTGCAGCCCCAACACCGGGAGTTCCGGCTTCTTCCCACACTCCAAAGATGTACAGGTTTGTAGGCTAATTGGCTTGGTTGTCCCTCGTGTGTGTAGGATAGTGTTAGTGTTAGTGTTAGATCGTTGGTCGGCGTGGCCTGTTTCAGCGCTGTACCTCTAAACTAAACTAAACAAAGAGGACTAACCAAAGTCATGTAGAGCTGCATCATAACTTCCTGTCTCCTGTCTACATTCTCAATCTATAATTACTCCCAGTCACTCATTAACTGGATAACTTGTTTGCAGCTTATCTCAATGGTCACCTCAATTTTACCCGAGCAGAGATTTTCCTCCTCCCCCACCCTCCCTGCAGCTTAACCAGCTTCTTCTATTCACCTTCCCAGTTCTAACAAGGGATCCTTGACATGAAACATCAACTCTGTTTTTCTTCCCACAGATGTGGTCTGACTCGCTGAGCATTTTCAGCTTTTTCCTGTCTTTATTTTAAATTTACAGCTTCTGCCTTTTTTAAATTAATATTTATAAAATTAATACGCTTTTTACTGGCATCTGTGCTCACTACGTTGCAATCTCTTTTATATTGAAGTTTTGTGGCATGCACTTAAAAACAGCTTTTGCAAGTTAATTCTAGAGCCAACACTTGTGGCAACACAAGCAGATTGTGTGGTAAAGAAGGCATCTGGAATGCTTGCCTTCATCCATTGGGCTGTTGAGTATAAATGTCAGGAAATCATGTTACTGCTGTATAAAACTTTGGTTTGGCCACATATGGAATATTCTGCATGTTGCTGGGTTCCCATGTAACAGGAAGAATGTGGAGGCTCTGGACAGGGCACAGAAAAGGTCCACAAGGTTACATTCTGGATTAGCGAGAAGTAGCTATACGAAGTTGTTGGCCAAACTTAGATGTTTTCAGTGGGCTGTGAGAGGACCAATGGGAAATCTGACAGAAACATCTAAAATTATGAGAGATATCGAAGGGGTAGATAGTCAGAGTATTTTTCCCAAGGTGGAAATGGCATATAATGTGCATAATGTTTGGGACAAAGACCCATCATTTATTTATTTGCCTCTGTACTCCACAATTTGAGATTTGAAATAGAAAAAAACACATGTAGTTAAAGTGCACTTTGTCAGATTTTAATAAAGGTCATTTTTACATATTTTAGTTTCATCATGTAGAAATTAGAGCAGTGTTTATACATAGTCCTCCCATCTCATGGCACCATAATGTTTGGGACACAGCAATGTCACGTAAATGAAAGTAGTCATGTTTAGTATTTTGTTGCATATCCTTTGCATGCAATGACTGCTTGAAATCTGCTTTTCATGGACATCACCAGTAGCTGGGTGTCTTCTCTGATGATGCTCTGCCAGGCCTGTATTGCAGCCATCTTCAGTCTTATGCTTCTTTTGGGGGCTAGTCCCCTTCAGTTTCCTCTTCAGCATATAAAAAGCATGCTCAATTGGGTTCAGATCGGGTGATTGACTTGGCCACTCAAGAATTGACAATTTTTTAGCTTTGAAAAACTCCTTTGTTGCTTTAGCAGTATGTTTGGGATCATTGTCTTGCTGTAGAATGAACCGCCGGCCAATGAGTTTTGAGGCATTTGTTTGAACTTGAGCAGATAGGATGTGTCTATACACTTCAGAATTCATTATGCTATTACAATCAGCAGTTGTATCATCAATGAAGATAGCCAGTACCTTCAGCAGCCACACATGCCCAGGCCATAACACCCCCACCATCATGTTTCACAAATGAGGTGGTATGCTTTGGATCTTGGGCAGTTTCTTCTCTCCTCCATACTTTGCTCTTGTCATCACTCTGATATAAGTTAATCTTCGTCCCATCTGTCCACAAGTCCTTTTTCGAGAACTGTGTTTGCTCTTTTATGTACTTCTTGGTAAACTGTAATCTGGCCATCCTATTTTTGCAGATAACCAGTGGTTTGCATCTTGCAGTGTAGCCTCTGTATTTCTGTTCATGATGTTTTCTGTGGACCGTGGTCATTGACAAATCCACACCTAACTCCTGAAAAGTGTTTCCGATCTGTCGGAGAGAATTCTTCTCTCATCAGCTGTGGAGGTCTTCCTTGGCCTGCTAGTTCCTTTGCGATTAGTAAGCTCACCACTGCACTCTTTCTTCTTAATGATGTTCCAAACAGTTGATTTTGGCTGATGTCTAACAGTTGTATTCTTGTTTTCCAGTCTCACAGTGGCTTCTTTGACTTTCATTGGCACAAATTTGGTCCTCATGTTGATAAACAGCAATACAAGTTTCCAAAGGTGATGGAAAGACTGGAAGAAAGACTAGGTGCTGAGATCTCCTATACCTGCATTAAGGAGTGGCGGCGCTGTGATACAGCTGCGGCTCGCCTGCAGTCTGTCTGTTTTTACTTTTTATGTCGGTTTTTTTTTGTCTAGTTTAGTAATTTTTTTGGTTATTAGGTGGTGTTATGTGTGTGGGGGGAGGGTGAAACAGAGCTTTCTGTCTCTCCCTTCGGGGGAATGCGACTTTTTGTCGTATCCCCCTTCTCTTCCCCCGTCTGCGCTGAGGCCTAATGGCGGAGCTGGCGGCCTCCAACCTGCGACCGACCTCGAGGGTCCGGAGGTAGAGCCAGCCAGGACTCACCAACGCGAGGCTGGCCGTCTTCGAGCTGTGGCGACGTCCGGGTAGCGGCACGACTCGGCGCTCCGGTGAGGGCGAACGGTGCGGGGCTGAGACACTCCTGTGCGGCCGGCACGGCTACTGGCTGGAAGGCGCTCCCGAGCGAGCGGCCTGGTGCGGAGCTGAGACACTCCTGTGCGGCCGGCAAGGCTACCGGCTGGAAGGTGCTCCCGTGTGAGCAGCCCGGTGCGGGGCTGAGACGCTGCCTTGTGGGCGGCCCGGTGCGGAGCGGAGACGGTGCTACGGCGGCTGAGGCGGCGGCGACCTGGATCCTGGGCTCGGCCGCGGGCCGGTGGAGGACAATGTCGGGAGCTCGCAGGTCACTGGCTGGTGCCTGTTTTCCGGAGCACCCGTTGCAACAGCTGCGGGCAGCTTCGACCACCCCCCGGGCCACCATCGCCCGGTGGGGTATCGCCTCGGCGCAGAGGGAGAAGAGGAGGGAAGAGACAGTAACTCTAAGACTTTTGCCTCCATCACAGTGAGGAGGTGTTTGGTGAACTCACTGTGGTGGATGTTAATTTGTGTTTATTGTGTTTTGTTATTATTACATGTATGGCTGCAGGCAACAGCATTTCGTTCAGACCGAAAGGTCTGAATGACAAATAAAGGTATTCAGGAGGCAATTAAACACACCTGAGGAATTACAAACGCCCGTGAAGCCATGTGTCCCAAACATTATGGTGCCCTGAAATGGGGGCCTATGTATAAACACAGCTGTAATTTCTACAGGGGGAAACCAAAATGTGTAAAAATGGCCTTTATTAAAATCTGACTGTGCACTTTAACCACATGTGATTTTTTTCTATTACAAATCACAAATTGTGGAGTTCAGAGGCAAATATCTAAATGATGGGTCTTTGTCCCAAGCATTATGGAGGGCACTTTACTCGAGTATGCTTTAAGATGGGAGGAGAAATGTTTAAGAAGATGAGTGAGGCAAGTATTTTTCATAGACAGTGGTAATAGAAAAGGGGTGGAGGGGGAGGGAGGGTGCTGGAAGAGAAGTGGGGTCAGGATAAAGCCTGGCAAGTCAGAGGTATACACAGGTGGGTGTTTTTTTTTCAATTGGCAGATGGTAGGATAAAGGCCTGATGAAAAGGCAAAAAGTGTGATATATGGATAGGAAATGTATGAATTGTGAAGCCAGCGGAAGGAATATAGGTTGAAGGAGTCAGGGAAGGGCAAAGGGGACAAATGGGTGTGAATCCAAATGGGGCTCTCAGAAGGTAAGGGGTCAAAATTGGAAAATGGATAAGAGGGGGAGGGTGTTTATACGATTGTTACCTAAAATTGAGAATTCAATGTTCATATCGTTAGGTTGTAAACTACCTAAGCAGAATGTTCCTTCTTTTTCTGTGTGGCCTCCCTCTGGAAATGCAGAAGGCATAAGCCAGTAAGGTCAGCATGGGAAAGAGAAGGGGAGTTAATGGTTTAGCAACCGGGAGATCCAGTAGGCCTTAGCAGACTGGGTGCAAGTGTTCAATGATGTAAAGAAGACCACATCAGGACCACCGAATACAGTAGATTCACCAAACTCTCATGCTCTCTCAAGAAGGCAGCATTTATCATCAACGATTCGCACCATGTGGGGTACCCTTTCTTCTACTGCTACCATCAGGCAGAAGGTGCAGAAGCCTGAGTTTCCACATCACTAGGTTCAGGAACTGCTACTTTCCTACAACCATCAGATTCTTGAACCAACCTTCACTGTCATCCTACACCGACAATATGGTCCATCTTTGCAGTACCATGGATTTCTCCTTTTTTATTCATGTTTTATTTTGGTACTAATGTTTTGTCTATTTTCCACACATTTTCTTTTCCGAAATGTTATGTGTAATTCATGCAAAACTTGTAGAGAAATTGTTTGTGTTTTTTTTAGTCTAGGTGCCTGTGATGCTGCTGCAAGCAAGATTTTTATTATACATGTACCTCAACATACTTGTGCATATGATGGAATATTTGAATTGACTTAACTTGACTTGACGTGGATGAGTTATTAAATCAAGAACCCATCCACCTTCTCACATGGACATGGAAATACACACCCAAAGCCACTATTTCAATGAAATGTGGGGTAGTTGTTCCTGATGTCATGGTTTGTATCTATTTCTCATATATTAATCAAAAATCTTCAAGAGAGAGCTAGATTTAACTCTTAGGGCTAAGGGAATCAAGGGATATTGGGAAAAAGCTGGATTTTGGATGATCAGCCATGATCATATTGAATGGCAGTGCTGGCTCGAAGGGCAGAATGGCCTACTCCTGCATATATTTTCTCTGTATCTAAAACACATTCACCTGAAATTTAGCCTTAAATGCCAACAAATTTGGAACTTCCATGTACCTTCTCACATTCAGAAAGTATTCAGACCCCTTCACCGTTTCCACATTTTGTTACGTTGCAGCCTTATTCTAAAATTGATTAAATTCATTTTTTTTATCATCAATCTACACACAATACCCCATAATAAAATAGCGAAAACAGGAGTTTAGAAATTTTTGCAAAGTAATTAAAAATAAATAACTGAGATATTTATTCAGCGATTACAGCCTCAAGTCTTCTTGGCTATGATGCTACAAGCTTGGCACACCTGTATTTGGGTAATTTCTCCCATTCTTCTCTGCAGATCCTCTCAAGCTCTGTCAGGTTGGATGGGGAGCATCGATGCACAGCTATTTTCTGGTCCCACCAGAGATGTTCAATCGGGTTCAAGCTCGGGCGCTAGCTGGGCCACTCGAGGACATTCACAGACTTGTCATGCAGCCACTCCTGCGATGTCTTGGCTGTGTGCTTAGGGTCGTTATCATGTTGGAAGGTGAACCTCCTTCCCAGACTGAGGTCCAGTACGATCTGAAGCAGATTTTCATCAAAGATCTCTCTGTACTTTGCTCCGTTCATCTTTCCCTCGATCCTGACTAGTATCCCAGTTCCTGCCTCTGATTAAAAAGGCGCAGCAGCGCCTCTACTTCCCGAGGAGGCTTAAGAAAGCTCACCAGTCCCCTCAGATCCTGTCCAACCTCTACCGCTGTACCATAGAAAGCATCCTGACCACCTGCACCACAGCTGACAGGAAGGCACTGCAACGGGTGGTAAAAACCGCCCATCACATCATCGGTGCCCCGCTCCCTGCCATGGCTGCCCTTCACTGCACACGGTGTCTGAGATGGGCCGGGAAAATCATTAAGGACACCTCACACCCCAACCATGGACTGTTTGCCCTCCTCCCATTAGGGAGGCGGTACAGAAGCCTCAGGTCTCGCACCAGCAGGCTAAGGAACAGCTTCTTCCAAAACACCATCACCCTGCTGAACTCACACCCGGCGCTAGCCCCCCCCTTCTCATCAGTATTATTTATAGTTTATATTGTGATTGGACATCTGTGAGGTGGCACTGACTCATGCAGCAGTTTGATTTAATTTTTTTTTGATGTTTTGTGAACAATTTTATTCAAAATCTGGGGAAATAATTGACCAAATCAAGAGAGGCGTGCATTTATGAAATCATACGTTAAATCCCTACCGAAATTGTAAAAATCTCCTTGTTTTTGCGTCTGGTTTTCGAGAAAATATGTTTCAAAGGCAAAATAACACACACACACGGAGTTTTAATAGATATATGATATATATGATATGACTAGACTAAATGGGACCCGTTCCACCTCTCCACCAATTCCAATATTGCTCGCCAGTGGGGGGTGCTTTCTGTTGTGCTAGTATGGGTGTTGCGGGCCGAAGGTACTGGTTTCCAGAGGGCTAGTACAGACATTGTGGGCCGAATGGATTCTTGGGCTGGCAGCCAATTGTTGCAACGATTTTAAAAGCTAAGCCAAGGCAAACAATTGGGCAGCAGCCACCCAACAACCAAAATTCATTTTGTGAACACAAACTTTTTTAAAAGGCGAGGCAAACAATTGGGCAGCAGCCACTTTACAGCCGCATCGAGGGTACTCACTGTGGAGTAGATGTGCGTTCAGTGTTATTCGCAGATCAGAGAGCCGTGAACCTCTCACTTCCTGGGTCTGGCAGAGACTGAGTGAGGAACTACACTTCCGTGTTTTATAGTCCCTCCCCCCTGCCGCCAGCGGGGGCAGCAGAGAGAATGGTGATTAAAAAAAAAAACATTAATATCTCTCTGATTTTTCATTGATGGGAAAAATCCTCCGGTCCCGGAAGGCGGAGGGGAGCTCTGAGCGAGGTGGCCAAAAATGACGGCCGTAGGTAGCGGCATTCTGTCGGAAATCGCAGCACAGTGGACCAAAAGCGGTCAAGATCAGAGTTTTAGTAATATAGATAATTTACAGTTAAGCTCTATTCACCAGAATATAGCACATGTCAATCTTTTATCAGTATATATGTATATGTCTATGTACATAGATTAACATATCCTCATTTGTATATATTGTTTTAATCAGCATTTTACTACTTTGCACTCTGATTAGATGCTAAACTGCATTTCGTTGTACCTGTACTTGTATTTGTGCAATGACAATAAAGTTGAATCTAATCTAAAAAAAAACAAAACATCACCACAGCATGATGCTGCCACCACCATACTTCGCCGTAGGTATGGTATTGGCCAGGTGATGAGCGGTGCCTGGTTTCCTCCAGACGTGACGCTTGGCATTCAGGCCAAAGAGTTCAACCTTAGTTTCATCAGACCAGAGAATCTTATTTCACATGGTCTGAGAGTTGTTTAGGTGCCTTTTGGCAAACTCCAATTGGGCTGTCATGTGCCTTTTACTGAGGAGTGGCTTCCGTCTGGCTACTCTACCATAAAGGCCTGATTGGTGGAGTGCTGCAGATATAGTTGTCCTTCTGGAAGGTTCTCCCATCTCCACAGAAGAATTCAGGAGCTCTGTCAGGGTGACCATTGGGTTCTTGGTCACTTCCCTGACCAAGGCCCTTCTCCCCCGATTGCTCAGTTTGGCCGGGCGGCCAGCTCTATGAAGAGTCCTGTTGTTCCAAAGTTCTTCCATTTATGAATGACGGAGGCCACTGTGCCCTTCGGGACCTGCAATGCTGCAGAAATTGTTTTATATCCTTCCCCAGATCTGTGTCTCGACACAATCTTGTCTCTGAGGTCTACGGACAATTCCTTCGTCTTCATGGCTTGGTTTTGATCTGACATGCAACTTATATAGACAGGTGTGTGCCTTTCCAAATCATGTCCAATCAATTTAATTTTGGAATCCAATGTTGGATTCCAATCAAGTTGTAGAAACATCTCAAGGATAATCAATGGAAACAGGATGAACCTGATTTATGTCCATTTATGTTTTGGTTTAGTTACTTAAAAATGCTCTTAATGCTTTTGGTTGATTTTATTTATTGCTAATTGCAATAATATTTATCTATTTCATTCTAATATTTCTTAGCTGTTTCTAAAAGTCTTTCAAGGACAAGCACTCTTCATGGCATTACTTCTGGACCACTGGGATGCTTCATGCCAGCAGATGATCCTCAGTATCAGGGTTAGGTGAGATCTAGAGAACTGTAACCACAGGTAGCAGACCCATGGAAGAAAAACCGAGCTGAAGAAGGGTCTCGGCCCGAAACGTCGCCTATTCCTTCGCTCTATAGATGCTGCCTCACCCGCTAAGTTTCTCCAGCATTTTTGTCTTCCTTCTACAGTTCTTTCTTAAACATATTATCTTTACATTATCACCTCACTGTTTCTGGGATGTTGCTGTGTATCAATTGGCCACATTGTTTCCATGTTTCCCATGTTAAAACAATAACTTCAAATCATTAAGTGCTTAATTGTTTTTTAAGCACTTGGGGTCAGATTGTGAAAGATGCCTTATCTGTGAAATACTTTCCTTTTATTAATACCCGTGAACGGCTTATAATATACGCTAAAAGGTGGTCTGGAGTTTGAATACTCTGCAAATGTTTTAGTCATTATGCAGTGTTTATTTTCAGCACATTAAATAGCTCCATAAGTGGAGAAGAAACAATGTGTTCAAGCTGAATTCCACCTTCCAACAATTGACTTGCTAATTGGCGGTTGCCATGGGTGCTGCAGGCTTTCCCTACTGCCAGTTTAATCCATAATGGATGTGTTGCCCAACTTTTCCATTTTTGTTATGGCTGGAAAATAGAAGCACAGTGGCAAGTGATGAACACCATATTGAAGACGTGTTTATCATAATGAGAATGTTCAAGGGACATTATAACTAATTGGCTGAAATGTAAACTCAGCATTGTGGTCTTGGTAACAACACTGATGATTACAAATCTACAGTATACGGCAGATATAATTGAACCGTCGGTCCTATTCAAGGGCATGTATACATTTAGTTTCTGGGCCATGAAAATTAAAACTTCCTTCAATTTTTTGAATCCCATGAAACAAATAAATCAACACACGATTACATAAATTCACAAAGCTCACATTCTTCACAAGAAATCATACCTTGGTAAAGGGGAAGTTGACAATGGTTGTTTTTCGATCAGATGTCCCTATTGACAATATAAATAATGCAGAGCTCCATACACATAAATAGTAGTCGGCATCAGATTAATTAAATCTTAGATCATGATTCTTATTTTAAATCATTTAGACCCGTCAGCTTGAGTAATCAAAAGACAATTTCTTAATACAGTTCACATCAAGCTTAACTGTAACTAACTTGGATCTGTTTTGAAATTTTCCTTTCATGGGTGAAATATGAATGACACTGATCAGACCAAGATATTTTGTACACCCCTAAATACCCTTAAGTGAGCCGCCTCTTGACAGGTGAGTGAGCCGCCTCTTGACAGGTGAGTGTTTCACCGGGCTATTTTAGAGGACAGTTGTGGATAGGAAAGGTGTGGAGGGATATGGTCCAAACGTGGGAAAATGGCATTACTTAGATGGGACATTTGGTCAGTATGGATGAGTTGGGTCGAAGGGCCTGTTTCCATACTGTATGACTTCTCGACTCCATGACAGTTGTTGGTGACTCAAATAGAAGCCAAACAGGATAAATAAAGCAGGCTTCCATCCCTAGAGGGCACCAGTGAACCAGATAGGCTTTAAAACATGCTGACAGTTTCATTTATATATATATATATATATCAGCAACCTCAAATACATTTCTGAGCAATCAACTGTCCTCAGATTGCACTGTGGGAATGACGGATAGAGCATGAACCTGTGACTCCTCATTTTACAAGTGTTAGGTGTGTCACTTTGGCATGCCACAAGGCCACCAAGGGGACACATCCTCCACAGACCTGGAATTCTTGGACTTGTGTTCAATTTGATTCCTACTAATTTGTCTGAGCTCCAGTGAACAAAAGCCCAATCAACTTAATCTCACGTCATTCTGCAATCATAGTCATAGACTAAAATAGTTTTAAGGTGAGAGGTGAAAAGTTTAAAGAAGATAAAGAAGCCAAGTTTTTTTACATAGTACTTGGAAAGCGCTGCTGGGAGTGGTGGTGGAGGCAGATACGATAGTGGCATTTAAAGACTTTTGGATAGGCCCCTATCACTGCCCCTCATGACTTTGTGTATTTCAATCGGATTACTCCTCAGCCTCTTTGATTTCCAAGAAAAAAATGTCCCTGGCTATCCAACCTCTCCCAGGAACTTAGTCTCATAAATTCTGGTAACATCTTGTTGAATCGCTTCCGCGCCCTTTCCACGTGCTGACATCCTTCTTTTAGTTGGGTAACCAGAACTGCATATTGTACTCCGAGTGTAGTCTCACCAATGACTTGTGCATCACGGTGCCCCGACTTTTGCACTCAACAATGTTCCCAGCAAATGTGCCAAATGCATTACAATACAATACAATACAATACAATACAATACAATACAATACAAATTTATTGTCATTTGAGCCCCAGTGAGACTCAAACGAAATTTTGTTTCCACAGCCATACAAACAAAAACAATGTCCTACAGACATACACACAATTAAGTTCACACAAACATCCATCACAGTGAACCCACTGTGATGGAAGGCAAAGTCTTTTCTCTCCCCTGCTCTCAATTTCTCTCCCGATGTCCAAGCCCCAGGCGGGTGATGATAAGTCCCACGGCCATTTTAGGCCGAGCGGGGCGATTTACGGCCCCGCTCCCGGTCTGAAATTACAAGGTCGGAGCCCCAGCGTGCGATGGTGAGTCCCACGGCCATGAAGCCGTGCCGGGCGATGTACGTCCCCGCTCCGGGTCGTTCCAACCCCGCGACACGGGCTGGAGAAGTCGCGTTGCGGGAGCTCCGGGAAGCGGTCTCTCTCTCTCTCCCCCCGGACCCGCGAGCTCCCGATGTCCCAGTCCACCGGACCTGCGGCTGCGTTGCTGGAGCCTCCGAGCCCCAGGAGTCGAGTCGCAGCAGCGAGTCACCACCGCTCCCCACGCACCGAGGCCGGCCAGCCCCACGATGGTGAGTAGTCTGCAGATCCGCAGTCTCCCGAGCCCCCGGGTCGTTCAGGTTGGAGGCCGCTCCACGGTGCTAGGCCCCAACGACAACGGAGACCCGACAGGGAAAAGGTCGGGTCTCCCGAACAGGGAAGAGATTTAAAACGGTTTCCCCCTTCCCCCCCCCCCGCCCCCCCTGCCCCCCACATATACACATTTAAAACCAAGCTTAAAAAACACTACATTGTACACTACACTACATTTAACTAGACAAAAAAATAAAAAATAAAATAAAAAAAATAAATTAAAAAAAGACAGACAGGCTGTAGGAGCCGCTGCAACGAGTCGCGCCGCCACCAGGAAGTCTCCTCACCACACTGTCCACCTGCCACTTTCAAGAAACCATGCACCTGTATTTCCAGATCTCTCTGTTCTGCAACACTTTGTTAAATTCTATTTGCCACTTCTTGGCCCACCTTCCCAACTGATCTAAACCCTGTTATAACCTTAAATATGCTTTGTTATTGTCCATTTTTCCACCGATTTTGGTATCACCGGCAAATTTATGAACAATATCAACTATATTGTCATCCAAATTGTTAATGTAGATGACAAATAACAGTGGACCCAGCTTCCAATCAGAAAAAACAACTTTCCACAACTACCCTTTGACTTATTTCTCCAAGTCAATTTTGAACCTTGACTAGTTCATCATGTGACCTAACCCTTCAAAACAGCCTGCGATACAGGATTTTGTCAAACAACATCCACTGCTCACCTCTCATCAATCCAGATGCAATCCTATCATCTCAGGAATCATGAGTAAAAAACAAAGTGCTGGAGTAACTCGGCGGGTCAGGCAGCATCTGTGAAGGACATGGCCAGACGACATTTCATGTTGGGATCTTTATTCAGATTGAAATATTAAACTCTGTTTGTCTGAAATTTGTTTCCCTTTATGCCTTACCTTCTGTGTAGTTAATTATCCAGGCAGTTCTAGATTTGGCAGTCCCATGGAAGTATGTTGTTATCCAGTGACTGATAGAAGAAGCATATATGAGCAGATGTTCACTGAGTACATGGACAAGTCTGTCTGTACAATCACAGCGGGTATGTATGCTGCTGATGCAAATGCAGCCATGAGTAAATGTCATTTAGCTGAAAAAAAAGAATAGAATCTAGGCCATAGTCCCCATTTCAATAATGAGTCGATATCTTGATGAGAAATAAAGATACCCAGCAAAAAATCAAAGACTATGAAATAAAAGATGGCCGAAATAGTGGATGTGGAGAGGGCACAGTCTCAGAATAAAAGGGCACACCTTTAGAACAGAGATGAACAGAACAGAATTTCTTCAGATGGAGGGTGGTGAATCCATAGAATACATTTTGGTGGAGGCCAATCTATTGGGTACCAGGAGAATGGAGTTGAGAGGGCAAAATAGATCAGTTACAATGGAATGGTGGAGCAGACTGAATATGCTGAGTGGTTTAATTCAACTCCTGTGTCTTATGGTCTAAAATAAAATGGCAAACTATTTGCAAAATTGAAAAATGTTTTCAGCTTTCTGACTTATCAGTGAAAAATGACAGAAAGCACAGAAGCAGTTTCAGAAATAAAAGTTCTATGAACCAATTTATTACTTAATAATAATTGTTTGGAACATGATTTATGGTATTTTAGAAGTGGTATTGGGTCACAATACAGTAGAAATATGGTTGAACTTACATGTACAGCTGATTTGCCAAGAACTGTCATATGTGGATGAGAATTAAGATGTGTTCAAATTCTTTGAACCAAATACAAATAGTCAAAATGTCAAATGTTTGTACTAAAGCCAATTTAATAATATATTCTGCAGTCCAGGGAACTACAACAGAAAAAAGAATGATACAAGCTCCATATGTTCACCATTGCAAAATGTTTTAGACATAGAAAATATAGAAAATAGGTGCAGGAGTAGGCAATTTGGCCCTTCGAGCCAGCACCGCCATTCAATAATATCAAGGCTGATCATCCAAAATCAGTATCCCGTTCCTGTTTTATCCCCATATCTATTTGGCTGACTATATCATGATTTCTCACAGCCAGGCAATATTAATACTTCATTTATGATATTTTTGATCTGTTACAGTCAACAGATTTTGCACACTAAACAATAACTTCTATCTGTACATCCCCTACCTTACCATAACTTCCATCCTGACACATTTTTTCTCAGTAGATGGCCTTTATTTCAATGAAATTCAATATAAATTCAAGTGCAGCAGTCCTGAACTTTGTGGGTTCAGGAGAGCCTAAATAAAAAGTTAACTTGTGTAGGAGCTAAAATGTCTTGTCTTTTGAAAAGTTATGCCAAAATCCCACATTCTGAACTAGCAACTTCATTCTTCGTTCTGATAACTGTCTGAGACTGAACCAGGCTATGAGCAACTATGCTACCATATTTGACCTGAGGACAGATTTGAACAACATATTCACTGTATCAGATTAAATTGACCTCAACCCTAAGCCTCAATACTTATTTTGAATGCTGACGTTTAACCAGATAAGGCAAAATTCTGACTATTGGAATGGCAAAACTGATGGACTTATATTCATCAGTGTTTAAAAAAATGAGGGAGATCTCATCGACAACAAAATACTAACAGGGCTGGGAGGCTACATGCTAGAAGGATATCCATGATGGGCTGAAGCAAGTCATATAGGATTGACCTGTAGGAAATTTTTTCTCCTAGAGAATGGTGAACCTGTAATATCCTCAAATATAGAAGCCAGTTGAAGTCAAATCATTTTATATATTTGGAGGTTGTGGAGGTGTAAGGAAGCGCAGAGGGGGAAGGGAGAATTGATTGGTGGTGTCTTGAACAAAGGCATCAAAGAATATGGGGACAAAACTGGATCAGGAAATGAAATATGATATTCATTTATAATTGTAATGAATGGCAGAGCAGGTGGTCTACTATCCTATTTTCTATCTTTTAATGTTTGTAATAAGGTAAAAAAACAGAATATTGGTTTGTAACCGAGCTGAGGACACTGTGAGCTGTGGCTCAGTTGGAAATATGGGGCTTGCCTGGATTGGACGTCGCTCATAAGACCAATTGTGTGGACTAACTTTGAAAATGGAGTCAAAGCCTGGCACCTCTTGCATGGGGACTATTTCTGTACACTTTGCTAATCAGGCATTGTGCTTAGGTATGGCAATACTTTACTGAACTGTGTGTAAGAAAATAATTTGCCTGTGTGTTTGCACATGTGACAATAAAGCACCATTGAACCATGTGCCTGAATCAGATGGTGTGGGCTTAGCTCCCAATCTAGAAGCTTGACTACGGCATTCCAGGCTGGCACTCCACTGGCATACACAAAGACTGTTGCCCAATTGTAAACTTTATCCATCACCCCATTGCTCACTGGCTTGTATTTGCTCACATCTAGATTTTAAAATGATATTTTTATTTTTAAATCCTCAAGGCCTCTCATCTCTCTGAGCCACCTGAACCATGCAAGGATTTAATATGTCTGCAACCCTCCACTTCTGCAACATGGTCGCTTTTAACTGACCCATCATTCATGGCTACCTTGAGGAGTTAAGGTGCTAAACTCTGGTATTTACTCCTTCAACATTCCCAACTCTTCCTCTTTATTCCTCTTTCATGATTACCCATGAAGTCTGCATATGGACCAAATTTTGCCCCAATAGTTCTTTTCTGGATCAGTGTCAGACACTGAGTGGGAATGCTCTCAATTTCAGTTTTAGTTTTAGTTAATTTTCATGTATATCGAGGTACAGTGAAAAGCTTCAGCTCCTGAAAGCCTTTGCAACATTTTACTATTCATTAATTCAACTTACAATTATTCTATTTTTTAGCAAATTAAATCACGAGAGCAAATGGCAATGTCAATTTTTTCCCAGCCCAATATCTATGTTAGGGTGCGATAGTACATGGGATAATAAATGCCAGATCTTAGCTTCAGCAGAAATGTGTTAAAAATAAAGTGCTGGTTTTATGGAACAGAAGCTGTGATGTGTTTTGATTCAGTGGGTGGTTTGCTGGGATGGTTTCACAAGGATCAATTACTGTCTGTGATGTAGCAAATGATAACACTGCATGTGGTCTACCACCCCTCTATATTCTGCAGATTGCACAAAAGCAGGTAGTCGTAACAGCTCTTCAGAACATTTGCTTATTCCCAAACCTAACAAAAAAACTACCTTTCAGGATAATGTTTGTTTTGCCAGTTCTGATGTGAACGCTCCTAATGGTCTCTGATGAAAATTAGTACTCTTGTAAATGTTGAAACTGAATAGGGGAAACTAATAACAGCTCCTGTTATTAGTTCTACTACACCCACTGTCAGACTCCTGTCACCTCTTACTCATTCCATCTTATACTTACTCTTAAATCTACCACATTCGATTATTCTGTTATAACATTTTTTAATTGCACTTTTCGAGATTACACTGCAATCTTTGCACCATTCTGCGGTTTTGCATTCAATGTTGTATCTATCATTGTCATGTATATTTGTTAATCTATGGGCTTCATAACAAGAAATGTCACTGTGCTGTGAATGACAATCAATCAATCAGAAGTGAATCCAGCTCAGTGAAGAAAGCTTTTGATTCCAGCATCTGCAGTTCCCTTTTGAAAGCTTTTGATTATGGTCTGTTTGGCATCGTCTACTGGAAGATTGCTACATTTATTTCTTCATCACTATCACAGTGGAATTAAATAACTTAAGCTGAAGAATTCTGTTTTGTCTTAGCCCACATACCATATCTCACTGTCTTACTCTTTGCTGATAGTTACAAGAACATCTCATGGTCATGTCAGTGGGCAGCACTGATTGTTTACGAAGCAGTCCCTTTCATTTCAAACTGATTACTGGTGCAATGTACATTAGAACAGATACTCTGGTTGGTGCTTGTTTGAATTAATGGCTAATATGCCCACTTAAAATTGTAACCCATGCATAATTCCGAACGTATTCCCCTCTTGGCCCCTGGTCTAAATGTTCCAGGGAGGTCAAATTTAAATGGGGTTCTATGAAGGGCAGCAAAAATGCCCTTCACTAAAGATCCCATCCTAAGTGCAAGATTGTGGACATACATCAAAACTATCTATCATTCGGTTGGGCTACGTACAAGATTGATTGATTGAAAGATACAGCAAAGAATCATGACCTTTGGCCCACTGCGTCCATAACGACTATTGATTACCTAGAATTTGTACTCGCTAGAATTTAGAAGATTGAGGGGGGATCTTATAGAAACTTACAAAATTCTTAAGGGGTTGGACAGGCTAGATGCAGGAAGATTGTTCCCGATGTTGAGGAAGTCCAGAACAAGGGGTCACAGTTTAAGGATAAGGGAGAATTCTTTTAGGACCGAGATGAGAAAAACATTTTTCACACAGAGAGTGGTGAATCTCTGGAATTCTCTGCCACAGAAGGTAATTGAGGCCATTTCATTGGCTATATTTAAGAGGGAGTTAGATGTGGCCCTTGTGGCTAAAGGGATCAGGGGGTACGGAGAGAAGGCAGGTACAGGATACTGAGTTGGATGATCAGCCATGATCATATTGAATGGCGGTGCAGGCTCGAAGGGCCGAATGGCCTACTCCTGCACCTATTTTCTATGTTTCTATGTTTCTATGTTTCTACCTATTCAAACTAGTTCTATGTTATCCCACTTACACCTTCGTTCCCTACACACTAAGTACAATTTACAGAGGCCAATTAACCAACAGGTCCACACATCTTTGGGATGTGGGAGGAAATCGGGGCACCTGGAGGAAACCAATGTGGTCCCTGGGAGAATGTACAAACTGTACCCAGCCAACACTAAAGGCCAGGATTAATTCTGGGTGTCTGGTGCTGTGAGGCAGCAGCTCCATCAGAGATCCCAATAAAATGGTTTTCCAGACATTGGATCACATTTTCTTATTGGATACATATACCCTCTTGTTGACTTCAACCAGTGTTTAAAGAGTGTGACTTTGTCATTCATTGCACCCTGCTTCCTCCCTGCTGCCCTGCTAGCCCATTGCCCATTTGGACTCTGTGTAACTTGAAACTATCAGACTTGCTGTCAGGAAGTTCTCAGGCAGGTTGACAGCAGGTTATCCCTTTGATATGTCTGCAGGAGAGTTTGGGGTGGTCTATATTTAAATGGATGCAGGGAATTCATTGCAATGGCACCTTTTCTTGGAATGTCCTTTCATTAGCTGGCTCTATCACTGAAAGTCCATAGTCTATCTGGTGTTCACTCCCATCCATCTGGAGTGACTTCCTTCCAACTGTGCACATTTCTCCCCTCTCCTCTCTCCTTAGTCCACCTGGTCTTCAACGTTGTGCAACCTAATGTATTTGCCGTAGCTCGGATCTACTTTCCCAATACTTTTCTAAAGTGATCTATTCCATTAAATATCTAACTCCCATAACCTGTCTTCATTACAAAATACTAACACCGGTACACTTCAGTGCTTTGATCACAGTTTGCTGACGTACACACTCCATGTTTTCAATGTTTGTGTTCCCATTCCCCTTCATATTTGGGCCCGTTTCCAACAGGAGTGGTTACATGTGAAGCAAGAAACTGGTGTTCATCAGTTAATCCTCTGTAATGAGATTGGTTGTGGATAGAATTAGTCCCTCGGGTTGCCTGTATGGGCGAGCAGGTGAATCATAAAATTTAACTCAAATCCAGCGTTTTGACTTGCTGCCTTGCTGGGTCTGCACACAGCATTAAGGGGCTGTCCCATTTGGGGGACCTAATCTGCGAGTTTAGAAGAGTGTCTTTGGCCATCAAACTCACAGCATGGTCGACACGTGATCCTATGAGGTCCTATGAGGTCGCTGGAACTTAACTTCATGCTCGAGGGAAGTTCCCGAATACTCGTGGCCTCAGCTAGGTCGCAGAAATTTTTCAGCACGTTGAAAAATTTTCCGCGACTAAAATTTGTTCGGCATTGTTCTTTTTGACTCGTAGTGCAGTGGAGTGGGGTCGCTATTTAGTTACAGGCAGTCGAGGGCAGCTGTAGGCAATCTCCTTCGCTGACCGGGCATTTTGATTGGCTCTTTGGAGTTTTCAGGATCAAGGAAAACCTACCAGTAGGTAAAATGCCCCCTTCTCCCCCCCCCCTTCACCCCCCCCTTCTCCCCCTCTTCCCCCCCTTCTCCCCCTCCTTCCCCCCCCTTCTCCCCCCCCTTCTCCCCCCCTTCTCCCCCCCCTTCTCCCCCCCCCTTCTCCCCCCCCCTTCTCCCCCCCCTTCTCCCCCCCCCTGCTCCCCCCCCTTCTCCCCCCCTTCTCCCCCCCTTCTCCCCCCCCTTCTCCCCCCCCTTCTCCCCCCCCCTTCTCCCCCCCCCTTCTCCCCCCCCCTTCTCCCCCCCCCCCCTTCTCCCCCCCCCTTCTCCCCCCCCCTTCTCCCCCCCCCCTTCTCCCCCCTTCTCCCCCCCCCTTCTCCCCCCCCTTCTCCCCCCACCTTCTCCCCCCCTTCTCCCCCCCCCTTCTTCTCCCCCCCTTCTTCTCTCCCGCCCCCTTCTTCTTCCCCCCCTTCTTCTCCCCCCCTTCTTCTCCCCCCCCTTCTTCTCCCCCCCCTTCTTCTCACCCCCCTTCTCCCCTTCCCACCACCCCCCCCCACCCCCTCGCATTCTCTAAAGGACTTAACGTACACCGTGGCAGCCGTTTACCTTCCTCTTCAGCACGCAGACAGCGCTCCCCCGCTTTCCCTGGCCTTCGCTGTGTGTGTGTGTGTGTGTGTGTGTGTGTGTGTGTGTGTGTGTGTGTGTGTGTGTGTGTGTGTGTGTGTGTGTGTGTTCGATCGGGCTCGCGGTTTCAACGCGGACGGGCAATCCAGATCGAGGCTTTCCAGGCGAGTGCTCTCGAGCTTGAAGGTTGAAGACACTCTTCTTAACTCGCGGATTAGGTCACCCAAGTGGGACAGCCCCTTTAAAGGGCTTTCTCACGGTGCGGCCTGAAGCAAGACTTAACAAGAGTTTAACATCGTGGGAACCTTCTGTGATAGCAGTACGGCATTCGTGGACCACCAAGGTCCTCCGTGGCGCTAACGGCAGGTAGTCGTGTAACTTTGTAAGGTCGGGAGAAAATTCAAAAATTTTTGAATTTCTCAAGAGTGACGAGCAGCGTTGCAACATTGTATGAACGCAGATGCCAGTGCGATATCCGTGCGATATCCGTAATGACTCTTGCGGGTACCGTGGGAACTCCTGCGAACGGTAAACCCGGAAGCTTGACAGAGGGGACATAAGGTGAGTAAAAAAGGTGGTCTCAATATCGCCAATGGACCATGTGTCCATCGAGGACGTCCCACCTAATTGTCATTGTTTGAGAATCTTTTTCACAGTAAGACTTGCAGAGATGCCTCTCAGAAAAGCGCAAAGAAAGGGGTCAAAGAAAGTCAGAAAGATTTTAGCCATGCAGGTAAATGAGGAGGAGACTCAGCAAGAGAGACAGGTGGAGAGGCAAGAGGAGATGCCAGAGATACCACTGCCTGTGGGCTCCTTGGAGCAGGGAGAGGGTGATCAAGGTGGATTTGAGATTGCCTCCCCAGTAGCTGTTGCCTCCCCAATAGCCTCAGCAGACGATAACATAAAGGGAAGATGGCAGAAGGTAAGGCCATATAACTTCAACAGGGAACAAGAGGGGGAACTGGTGGAGTGGTACCAATGCAATGAGATTCTCTATGACAAATCCAGAGAGGATTATAGAAATAGGGAGAGAAAGCGCAACCTGCTGGAGACGAAGGCTGCGGAGTATCCCGGGTGCTCATGTGAGTGGTGATGTGATGCTCATGTTGGTGGCTCCACATTTTATTATATCCTGAAGTGTGATAAAGCTTTTACCTCAGCATTTTGATTGTCATTGCTTGTTTACCTCACTGCTAAATAAATTTATCTTTTACTATCAGCTTGATGTCTGCAAATCGTCATTAATACATCACTACAAGATGAATGTCTCTAATGTTATAATCCCTCTCATGCTGAAACATAAAATACCTTAATGGAGGTGATATAATCACATTTTCACTCCTTTACATTTTTGAGTGTGCAGGACCCTGAAATATTCAGCTATTTAAACGTGTTCTTCACCTCTTGGTAGAAAATGAAATAAGACAATCAGCACGGTAAATGTGATACAAAGTCTTTATTCCTATTTGATAATATAAGAAGACGAATTCTGTCACATAGTGAGAGGAGATGCATCACACAAAACATTTGTCTGTAAAAGGGCCTCGCAAACACGAAATACAACAAATGAGGCACGCGAGATTATTTAAAACACATTATATCCATCAACCTCCGCTACAAGCGTGAACTCAGGCATTTAAAGGGACAATGCAATGTTCTAAACGGCAGGTTTTGCGGACGAACATCTTATAGGAAGCACTTTTCAGAGGACAACACTAGGAAGTCAGCTTATAACATGCAGTAGTGTTCCTGTGGTCGGCTACCCATCAATATAGCTGTCCTGCCACGGCACACTCCCCAATTGTGAATTGTAGTAAGCGCAGAGATGGTCTCTTTGCTCTTTCACACTGGATGTGCCCGAGTTACCTTTCAAACGCTGCAGTGAGACCATTTTCAACTTGTTCGCACCACTTCTCCAAGCACCTAGTGTTACTTCCCCTGTGTCACTGTCCACTATGTCACCGTCCTGGATGGATGTTGCTGATCCAGCAGCTGCACCTCTCATTCAGATCAGGTTGTGCAGAACACATGCTGCATATACTATACTCTCCACATTCTTGGGCTTCTGCTCCATTGTCTTGAGCAAGCATCTAAATCTGTTTGCCAAGATGCCAAAATAATTTTCTACTACCCTCCTGGCCCTTGACAGCCTGTAATTGAAGATCCTCTGTTCCCTAGTTAGATTCCTCTGTGGATATGGCTTCATAATCCAGGGCCGTAGTGCAAAGGCTTCATCAGCAACCATCGCATATGGGATGTCCGGGCTGTCTTCTCCTGACAGAGGTTCTGGATCAGGCATGCCTGCTGTTCCACCTTCCATTTTCTTTCCAAGCCAGGTTTCTTTCCAAATCCGGCCATCACCAACACTTCCAGGTGTGCCCACATCCACATACAGGAAGTTGTAGTTATAATCAACCACCGCCATGAGTACAATTGAGTGGAATTTCTTGTAATTGAAATAATTTGAGCCACCTCCGGGTGGTTTACGAATTGCCACATGCTTGCCATCCAAAGCCCCACATGTGTGAGCAAAGTTCCACCTGTTTTCAAACCCCAGTGCAACTCTCTTCCACGCATCTGGTGTACTGGGGCATTCCATCACTTCAGCTGAATAAAATAGGATGATCGCCTCACAGGTTTCTCGGACAATACCACAGATGCTGTTGGTGGCGACAAGAAAGTTGTAAGACAGACTTTCATAAGAATCGCCTGAGGCCAAGTAGCGGAGGGTGATTGCTATGCGCAACCCTGGTTCTAGTGCCTTTCTCATTACAGTGTCAGTCTTCTTCAGCAGAGGTCCCAAATTATTCTTTAACTCATTAAAGAGCTCGGGTGAAATTCTGACAAAGTTTTTGAATGCACTTTTATCCTCTTCGCACAGCACATTAAAGCGTTGCTCATATTGTCCAAATTGAGGTCTCCGTTGAAACATGGGCTTAACCCAGTGAGACTTCCTCTTAATTCTCTTTTTAATTAATCTCACCCTTCTGCCTTCACGCAAGCGTTTTTGATGCACATGTTGCGCTAATGCATACAGCGCGTCAATGAAAATAACAACCAGCCTGTACTCGAACCAACTTTGTATAGGCATGTCTGCAAATGAGCCAATTCTACGAACGGAGGATATTTATACAGTGTGTGAAAAAAAGTGACATCATTTGTGCCACGTGATTAACTACACTACAGTCCACGATGTTCATTCACGATTAACGGGAAAGATCGGGAGACGGACAAGTCACTCGCACAAATGACAGAATTGCCGAGTACCGTGGGAACTCTTTATCTACCCCCCGTTATATCGTGCGGAACTCGTGCTGGACCACGACCACTTCACTCTGGTGACATCTTGCGTCAGGTCTCACCGTGAGAACCAGCCATTAGTCAGCAGCACCACCCTCATCAGCTCCATCAGTCAACTCAAAACTCCTTGACCTGGTAACAAGCCAGCCACAAACATGAGGGATTTCTTAAGGTAATCAAAATGTACCGTGGCTTCTTGAAAATAGATTATGAAGAATAGAAAATAAGACACTCAAGCAGAAAATGAAATGATAAAAGAAGGTATGATCATGAACTTCACTGAAGTTTATTTAATGCCGATTAGCAAACTACTAAAATTTCCAGTGATTATGATTCAACAAAGACAACGAGTGAGACAAATGCTGAGGGTGGATTCTTCAAAAAACTGTAAGGTTTTTGATGTTCATTTATTTCTGCTTGAAACAGCATTAGTTATGTAAACAGCAGTAATTGACAAACATCAGCCAAGATAAAAATCGGAAATGTTGAGAATGGGAATGGGTAATCAAGGGGTGACATTATAGATTTGGCAAAGGAAAAGTCATATTTGTTAAATCTTGTAGATTTTTGAAGAAACAGGTGTCGTCCAGGAATGGAGCAGGTGTTGTGAATGTAGATTTTTAGAGGTTACTAGACCAAGGGCAGACCCGGTTCCCAGCTGCAGGCTCCCTCCAACGCACCCGTCCCCTACCTGTAGCCCCCATGGGAGTCCGGCTCCAGGCTCCAGGCAGGGCCCGAGTACGGGGGCGGGGGGGGGGGGGGGGGGCGGGGGGGGGGGGGGGGGGGTGTTCGTGGGAGATGACGTCACTTGCAACGCGAGCAAGAAGACAGCGGATTTTTTTCAAAGTCTTTTCCGATTCTTGAACATTTTCATTAATTACTGGAGAAATAAAGCATGAATTTTTCAGATAAGGCCATTTCGGACTCCAGGGGGAAAATCTTTCGCAGAATATGTAAAAAATTTACCGTTAGCACGTCGTTTTTTCGAGAAGATGTGATTATACACAAGCAAATGCATACACGAACAAACACACACACACATCCAAGATCAGAGTTTTAATAGGTATATGATTTCTTACTAAATTACCCAAGATGAGATCGAGTAGATTTTAGGCAAATAGCAGATGAATCAAGCACAAACCGCTATCCGACCTTACTGGACCTCTTGCTTCTGCAGATTGGGTTTCAATCTGTGAGGCAGTATAATGTAAAAACATAACTGTATCGTGATTTTCGTGAGTCAGGTGAGTTAGTGTCAAAAGGGGCACTGTTAATGTGCTGTAGGGCGAGGACCACTAGGAAATAACATTCATTTTTGCATATAGTTAAATACAAGAAGCCATAGCATATCTACAAGTGGCTAACCAGTTGGCCACACATAGTTAAATACCTGTTTTGTACATATCCAACTGCATGGTGACATGTGGCTAATTGCATAGATACATGGTGACATGTACCAAATGTATTGAAACACATTCCTAACTGCATGACAGTATTTAAGTAATAAGAGTATGGCTACACATGCTTTTAATTGAATGATACAGGTTGCCTGGGTTATGGCTTCACATACTTGGCAGCATGGCTCTGCATGCCTTAATGTACGGCTATGTGTAATTGTAAAGTCGTTTATTGCTAACTCCAAGGCCACAGATGATAACCTACGTGAGTATACAAGGGCTAATTGCATAGCTGCACATGGCTAATTGCTTGGCTGCTTGTTGCTAAGTGCAATGTTGCTCACGACAAGACCAATGTCACATTACATGGAGCTATCTGCATGTCTACATGTGGATAATTACATGGCTTCCTGTGGCTGATTACATGACTATGTCAAGCTAACTACACGTCCATTATTCAACATAAACCGTTGCATGATTACTTATACCTAACTGCATGCTATGTGTGGTTAATATTATGTGCACACAAAGCTAGCTGCATGGATGCACACTGCAAATTACTTGATGACACATAACATCATGGCTGCACATGTCCAGCTGCATAAGTACAATTCATGGTCATAGAGCATAGAAACAGGCCCTTTGGTCAACTTATCCATGCTGACCAAAATGCCTCACCTGAGCCAGCCCCATTTGGTTGCATTGGTCCCTTATACCTCTAAATCTTTCTTATCCATGTACTTCTCCAAATGCCTTTAAAATTTTATAATTGTACCTGCCCCAACTACTTCCTCCAGCAACATGATCCATATACAGACCACCCTAATTGCATAAACACGTCAAATTGCACAGCTACACACAACTAACCACGTGGGTATATCTAGCTGTTGCAATTCTAACCAACAAACCCCATGGTTTCACATAGCTATTTGCATAGACAAATACAACAAGAGTCCCATCCCGAACATCACCCATTCCTTCTCTCCAGAGATGTTGCCTGTCCCGCTGAGTTACTCCATCTTTTTATGTCTATCTTCGGTTTAAACCAGCATCTGCAGTTTCTTCTTACACAACAAACAGAATGATTCCATAGAGCTATTACAGGGGTATGTGCAGGTAACTGTAGAATGATTCCATAGAGCTATTACAGGGGTATGTGCAGGTAACTGTAGGTAATTGCATTGTTGGCAGCTTTTGGTTCTCTGCCTTAAAAATAAGGGAGTAAATGGCAAAAGCTGGAGGTGAAAAGAAGACAACGAAAGTGTCAGTTAAGGAGAGGAGAGGAGGAGTGAAATTTAAAGTCGGTGGAAGAGGACAGGGAGGATGGGAAAAGGGGGGAATAAAAGAGGAAATTAGGGATCCAGGGATGGGTGGCAAACGTATAAAAAAGGAGAAAGGAGCAAGGTGACTGAGCGGGCTAAAAGATGGTGGAAGAAATGGCAGCACAATGGGGTGGGGTGATGGGTACGGAAAAGGAGGTGGCTAGATGGTGATAGATTATAATCCAATTTCATTTGAGCGGGGGTATTACCTAAAGTTGAAGAATTCAACATTCATACTGTTGGGTTGTAAATACGCAAGTGGTCTATGAGATGTTGTTCTTCCAGTTTGCATGTAACACTATTCGATTTGGCAAAATGAAATAAGGTTATAATTTATCAGCATCTACCTCAGCTTTCAATCTTTAAGCGTACATGGAATTTATAGAAAAGAAAATCCTCTCTTTTTCATATTACCGTCTGAGATCAATATATTACATACTTATAAACTGGAGAAACTCAAATCTGTTGAGTCCTACGTTTTAAGATTTTGCTTTGGGTGAGATCACTTTATTACCTTCAAAGAGAATTCACAAATTACGTTAATTTGGATTAAGTAGTTGATGTCTTTTGAAGTATGCAACATGGGCTCAAATTGACCATTACACTAATTGGAAACTTAGAACAAAAGACTTTTCTCTATTGACCCTTGGCAATGCACTGCAGGGAATTTGCACAATATGCAGGAAATACATAACTTGTGACTGGCTTCCTCTGCTTTGGAGTACTTCAGGTTTGGCAAATGAGGGACTACTGTAAACACAATTAAGCTGCTCTGGGAGTCAAGTCTATAAATGAAGACAATTCCAACTGAGCCCGCACACATTATTTATTCAAGTCCGGGCTCCTCATACAACTTTATTTTCCATCTGGAAAAATTGCTAAACTATCTTAAAATAAAGTTGAACTGTTTTCTGCTGGTGATCCTTTTTTGTTTGAAGGACCTACATCTACCTAACTACTTTAATGATCCCGTTGGTACGTATTGAACTTGTTCAATACGTACCAGGGCCCCATCCCCGACCTCTACCTCCGATACATTGACGACTGCTTTGGGGCCACCTCCTGCACCCACACACAACTGACTGACTTCATCCACTTCACCACCAACTTCCATCCGGCACTCCAATACACCTGGACCATTTCCGACACTTCCCTACCATTCCTTGACCTCACCATCTCCATCGCAGGGGAGAATTCTGACCAACATACACTACAAACCAACTGATTCACATGGCTATCTGGACTACACGTTTTCCCACCTTGCCCCCTGTAAAGACTCCATCCCCTACTCCCAATTCCTCCGCCTACGCCGCATCTGCTCCCAGGATGAGACGTTCCACACCAGGGCATCGGAAATGTCCTCGTTCTTCAGGGAACGGGGATTCCCCTCTGCCACCATAGATGAGGCTCGCACCAGGGTCTCATCCATACCCCGCAACACTGCTCTCTCTCCCCATCCCCGCACTCGCAATCAAGGGCAGAGTCCCCATAGTCCTCACCTTTCACCCCACCAGTCGGCAAATACAACAAATAATCCTCCGCCATTTCCGCCACCTCCAATGTGACCCCACCACTCGCCACATCTTCCCATCTTCCCCTATGTCTGCCTTCCGCAAAGACCGTTCCCTCCGCAACACCCTTGTCAATTCTTCCCTTCCCTCCCGTACCACCCCCTCCCCGGGCACTTTCCATTGCAACCGCAAGAAATGCAACACCTGTCCCTTCACCTCCCCCCTCGACTCCATTCAAGGACCCAAGCAGTCGTTCCAGGTGCGACAAAGGTTCACCTGTATCTCCTCCAACCTCATCTACTGCATCCGCTGCTCTAGATGTCAGCTGATTTACATCGGGGAGACTAAGCGGAGGTTGGGCTATCGTTTCGCCGAACACCTCCACTCAGTCCGCAATAGCCTACCTGAACTCCCGGTGGCTCAGCACTTCAACTCCCCCTCCCATTCCCAATCCGACCTCTCTGTCCTGGGTCTCCTCCATTGCCAGAGTGAGCAACACCGGAAATTGGAGGAACAGCACCTCATATTCCGCCTGGGTTGCTTGCGTCCGGATGGCATGAACGTTGAATTCTCCCAGTTTTGCTAGCCCTTGCTGTCTCCTCCCCTTCCTTTACCCTCGAGCTGTCTCCTCCCATCCCCCCGCCCTCGGGCTCCTCCTCCTCCCTTTTTCCTTCCTTCTCCCCCCCACCCCCCATCAGTCTGAAGAAGGGTTTCGGCCCGAAACGTCGCCTATTTCCTTCGCTCCATAGATGCTGCTGCACCCGCTGAGTTTCTCCAGCATTTTTGTGTACCTTCGATCTTCCAGCATCTGCAGTTCCTTCTTGAATACTTTAATGATCCCATTTGTTTTACGGCCAATTATGTACTTTTGAAGCATAGATGCTGGGCAGGAAATGCAGCAGTCAATTTGTGCACAGCTAATTGATAATTCGAACATTTGTTTTTAAGTTTTGGTTGCGGTGAATTGGTGAGCAAAACATGGTTTCAGATAATATAGAAAGAAGATTGGGTATTGTCTTAACATATCAACAAAGAGAGCATCTCTGCAATCATAACAGTCTTCAGGAGAATCAACTAGGTTATGTACACAAATTGCCGCAATTTGAACCTCAGAAAATATTACCATTAAGTCACAAGCAAATTTGATAGATAATTTTGTTACCATGAAGAATGCAAAATAATCAGATGTGTCCGTGTGAAATGTTTTATTATGCGTGTCATGACAATGGAAGCTGAACTAAAACCCTAAAATTGGTCTAAGATCTAAATCTGTTTTAATGATGAGTAGTGTGTGTGGATTCTGCATGAAACCTACTGCCAAGAACAATGTAATCCCACATATAATCCCATGACCAATCTATTTCCTTCTGAGAACACCTGTCATTTATCATTAACAAAGTTGTATCAAAGAGGTACAAAAATTGGCATTAAGATATTCCAACAAATTGCAATGAAGAACATATTCTTCATTTTAGAGTTTGTGTTAATAAAGGACTAAAATGCATATTCTTGTGTTTAAGAATTAATAGAAATAAATGTCTTAGGTTCATCTACTGTTCTGCTAAATTATATTTTCCCAAATCTTTGATGGTGTGTCATCATTATTCTCTTTTATATCAATCGATCCTTCAGGTTTGCTTGTTGGTTGGAACTTTAGTGGTATAATTGTCCTTTACGGTATTTGACTGGGCACATCCAGCATTAACCAGGTCCTACTCTCCTAGACTTTGAACTTTTCACCCTGTGACAACATTCTCAGGAACTTTGAATTTGGACATGATCCCTTTGAATATAAATGCGGATAACTGTATACTTTCACCATGTTTTCAGATTAAACTACATCTGCCATTTATTTGCCCAAATCTGTAACTGCTCTGCATCCCACTGTATCATTTGACAGCCTTCGTCATTGTTCACTGCTCCATGAATTTTAGTGTCATCTGCAAATGTATTAACTAACCCACCTGCATTTACATCCAAGTCATTAATATATTACCCAAAAAACAGAGATCTCAGTACTAACCCCCTGCAGAACACCAATGCTCACAGACCTCCAGCCAGAATGACAACCTTCCATCACTATCCTCTGCATTCTAAGAGTAATGGGCCTGTCGCTCTTAGGCGATTTTTCAGACGACTACCGGCGACTGTCAAGTTGCCGGCAGTCGCCTGAAAAACCGGCAACTGAAACGATGACTGTCAGAGTGGAACACACACACACATCTCTTCCTTCACCAGCCCGTTATGTAGGCGGGGGACAGAGCAAGTGGGGGGATAGCTGTCTGAGTGAAATTCACATGGTGCAAAGCCAAGGTGATAACGCGATGAACAGGAAGGTTGGCGCTGTAATTAAGATGGCTAATGCACAGTGTACAGTAAGTCCTTTAAAAGAGGAGGGGGCGGAGAGGGGGGGGGGCGAAGCGGGAGAAGGAAGGAGAAGGAGGAGAAGGAGTGGAGACAACTTTTAAGAAGCCAGAGTTACACGGATGTGAAGCTCGGCGGACATTAACATTACCAGTCGGTTATCCTTGGTTCTGAAAACTACTGCTTACTTTTTTTCCCCAATGAGCCAATGAAATTCACCGATCAGCACCGGCTACAACCTACAAGGACCTTTGACCTCCTGGCAACCCACTAGGGCCTCCTGGCGACCCACCTACGGCACAAGAATTCTCGCTACTCTCCATGGCGGCTTCATTCTAGTCGCCGCTAATTTTTCAACTTTGAAAAAATCGCGGTGACCATAATGAGGCTGCGACTAGTTTCCAGAATGCGGGAACTCCTCACGACCATGAAGGCCATTCCCCGGCAACCACCTGCAAACATGTGGCGACCATGTGGCGATTGCATAGTCTCCTGCAGTCACCTAAAAAGTCACCTAAGTGGGACAGGCCCATAAGGCAATTCTGAATCCAAGCTACCACATCACCGTGCACCTTAATTTTCTGGATTTGCTTATCTTGAGGGACCTTATCTAATGCTGTACTAAAATCCATGTAGACAGATTCCACTGCCCTCCCCTCATTAATCACCTTTCTCAATCAACTTTATAAGACATGACTTGCCCCAGACAAGGTCACTATAACAGTCTCTCACTAGTCCATTTTATTATAAATGCATGTAAATCCTATCCTGAAGAATCCTTTCCAATATCTTCCCTACTACTGACACGAGGCTGGCCAGCTTATAATTTTCTGATTTATCTCGACATCCTAAACAAATGAATAACATTGGTTATTCAATGTCCTCCAGTACTTCACAAATGGCTCGAGAGGATACAAATCAAGGCCTTGGCAATCTCCTCTCGTCTCTCTGTGAATAACCCGGGATAAATCCTATTAGGCTTGGGGGATTTAGTCAATTGAATGCTTTTTAAGAGACCCAGCACCACCTCATTCTTGATTTCAAACTGCCCTAGCATATTAGTGTCCCCCATAGTGATCTCACCATCCTCCATGTCCTTCTCCTTGACCAATGCAGTAGCAAATTTTATGTTTAATATCTCGCCTACATCGTCTGACTCCAGGCATAAATTACCTTCATTGTTCTTGAATTTTCTATTTTCTCGCTATCTACCCTTTTGTTTTTAATATACATATAAAAAGCCTTAGAATTTTGTTTCATCCAATATTCCTTTGCCCATTTTAGCTCTTCCTATTGTTGCATGAGTTATTTCCTGCTTGCTTTATGTTCCTCAAAAGCCCTTTCTGATTTTGCCTTCCTAAACCTTACAAATGCTTCCTTTTCTTTTATTTTACCAAATGTACAATCTCTCCAGTTGTCCTTGGTTCCCTTAAGGGCCTGTCCCACCTAGGCGATTTTTCAGCGGACTGCCGGCGACTGTCAAGTTCGTGGCACTCGCTGAAAAACCGGGAACTGGAATGGCGACTGTCAGAACACACACACAAACACATCGCAGAGGGGGGGGGGGGGGGCAAGGAAAGTGGGGGAGCGTTGTCTGAAATTCACACGGTGCAAAGCCAGTCACACACCGCAATGAACAAGAAGGTTAAGAAGTCTAGCACAGTGTACGGTAGGTCCTTTAAAAGAGAGGGGGAGGGGGGAGAGGAGAAGGGGGGAAAAGGGGAGGAAGAAGGATTGGAGACATTTTTCAGAACCCAGACAACTTTTAATAAGCGAGAGGTACACAGCTGTGAAGCTTGGCGGGCATTTAACATTACCGGTCGTTTCTCCTTGGTTCTGAAAACTAGTGCTTAAGTTTTTTATCCCCCAATGAGCCAATGAAAATGCCCGGTCAGCAGAGGCGAATAACTAAAACTATAATAATAATAATAATAAATTTTATTTAATGGGCGCCTTTCAGACATCTCAAGGACACCTTACATAGTAATCGGAATAACATATAATCGGAATATAACAAGTAATAAAGACATCACAGAGACACAAATTAAAAACAGAATTCAATCCAAAAACAGAAAATCAAAAACACAGTGTGAAGAGAGAGCAGCGGCAGCCAAAGCGCGCCAGTGTCCACTCTCTCTTCACGGCAGCCATCTTGGACACAGACCTACAGGACTACAATTAGACAAAAAAATCATCCCCCCACAGTGGGTAGCACTGTGGAGGAAGGCATGATGTCCAGTCCCCACCCCATGTTCACCCCAAAGTCAGGCCTATTGAGGCCACCGCAATTGCCTCTATGGAGGCCCGATGTCTCTGGCCGTTCTCACCGGGTGGTCTTGCCCCGGCGTCGGGAGAGTCCTTTCGGCGGCTGGGCCACCTGGAACGGCCGCTTCCTGGTTGGAGCCCGCGGCTGCCGAAGCCGACAAGGCCGCGCCGGTTTGGAGCTCCCAGGCTCCCGATGAAAAAGTCGGCGCCGCCTCTCCGCACTGCCGCCTCTCCGCACGCCGCCTCTCCGCTCCGCAGACCCGCAGCCCGGAGATGTTGCTCTCGGCGGTCCAGCTCGCCAGAGCTCCAGCGCGGCGACCCAGGCAAGGCATCGCCCGCTCCACTCCGCTCCGCTCCAGCGCTCCAACACTGTGCCGCCGCCGAGGCCGAGGTGCTGGGCGGTCCCCGCCAGGAAACGGCGCTCCAAGCCCGCTGGTAGGCAACGAGGACGGGTCGACGGGCAGCCCGGAGAAAAGGCTGCCACACCGACCAGGTAAGGACCGAAAAATATATAGTTACACCTACCCCCACATTAAAAAGACCATATCCCCTACAAACAAAAAAATCTACAACTAGCTCGACTACCTATAACCACATGGCGACCCCACTCCAAATGCACCTGCGACTACAAAAGTATCGATTTTCTCCATGGCGACCAATTTTTTGTTGCAGAAAATTTTTCAATACGTTGAAACATTTGTGGCGACCATACTGAGGCCACGACTAGTTCCCCGAATGTGGGAACTCCTCGCAACCATGAAGGGGACTCACCAGAGCTAACAGTGAACATGTGGCGACCATGTGGAGAACGCAGTCTCCTGCACTCGCCTAAAACGTTGCCTAAGTGGGGCAGGCCCTTTACATTGCCATCTTTATCCCTCCTCCTCATGTGATCCTGATCAGCTGGTCTATGTTAAATCTGTAGCTTTTACATCTTTCTGTAATCTGTCTACATACCTTCTGTATAATCTGTTTCCAAATCTGTCTCATCTCCATCCAGGGATCCCAGCAGTCCTTCAAGGTGAGAGGTTCATGTACACCTCTAACCACATCTACTGCATACGGTGTTCACGGTGGAGCTTCCTCTACTTCAGCGCATCGGACTTCAATATTATATCTTGCACTAAATATTGTAGCCTTTATCCTTCAGCTGTGTACTGTGGATGACTTAATTGTATTAATGTATAGTGTTTTCTTTGACTGGATAGTATGCACACAAAAGATTTTCACCGTACCTTAGTAGACGTGACAATAATAAACTAAAGGAAAATAAACAAAGTGTAGACTCATCAACCGTTTCGCCAAACACGGGAGCTCGGTCTGTCAAGGCCTTCTGGATCTCCCAGTTGCTATCCATTTCAGCTCCTCTTCCCATTCCCAAACCAACCTTTCTGTCCTAGGGCTCCTCCATTGCTAGAGTGAGATGATATGGAAACTGTAGGAACAGCACCTTATATTGAACTTGGAGAGCTTACAATCCAGCGGTATGAACATTGAATTCTCCAACTTCAGGTAACCACAAGCCACCTCCCCTTCCTTCTTCCCCCACAACCCACCCCCCCTCCTCCCCCGCACCCTCTCTCCCCTGTTCCACTGGACTTGCACCTATTTCAACCCTCCCCCATCCCTTCCATCTATATTCTTTCCTCCAGCTTCACAATTTGTAACTTCAATCCTTTTATTTCACATTTTTCGTCTTTTCATCTCTGGCCTTTGTAAAGCATCTGCCTATCAACCCTCCCCCTTCACATGTATCAGTCTATTACTTGCCAGGTCTATTACTTGCCCTGCCCCTCCTCTCTTCCAACTTTCTTCTCCCCCCCCCCCTCCTCCCACCCCACAATTAGTCTGAAGAAGGGTTCCGACTCGAAATGTCACCTATCCATATTCCTCTTGGGATGCTGCCTCACTCGCTGAGTCACTCCAGTACTTTGCATCTCTTTTTGTAAACCCGCATCTGCAGTTCGTTGCATCTACTGCCTACATATCTGTTCCTCTATCTCCCGCTGGCTTTTGGGACTAGCACCATTGCTTTGGTCCTCATTCCCTGGTCTCATGCCAGGAAATTGTCTGAGGTTGAGCTAGACCAGTGACAGCTGTGGAGTTGTTTTTGGCGTGAAGCTATGCATTTCTGCACATATCCACTCCATTACTTAGGCTGTCTACTTTCACCACTGTAACACTACAGGTCACTGTCCCTTCACTCCCTTCATCAGCTGTTATAAATTCCACTTGTGGCTTTGTTACACCTGGACTTGAATATTCCACTAAAATAATGCAGATGCTGGAAACCTGAACTGGAAAGAACAGGACATTCCAGGCAGAAGGTCATGCAGCAGGTGTTGTTGATTGATGATCTTTCCAGAGATCAAGAGTGGTCAATTTTCATATGGACCAGGACTGGAACAAAGAAATTCTTACTTGCTGCAGCTTTCCAGGCACATTAAAGCAATAACACGATAAATGAATATACAATAAATAATAATACAATGAATTATCAGTAATACTAGGTAACTGGACAATAATAGTGCAGGCCGAGGTACATACAAAGTTCATGGTAGTTTGGTGCAGAGCTGGGATTGTGTTTATGATTGTGGACAATAGTTCAGGAACCTGATGGTTGATGGAAAGGTGCTGTTCTTGAATCTGTAGGTCACAATTTCTTTCCATCTCCTGCTAGACTCCCATCTCTTATCCTACTTCCACCCGTATTTATTTAAATCTTGCCTGCCCAAATCTTAACCTACCTGCAGATCTTGCTCAGTTATCAAACCAGTTCTACCTTACCAAACCTTTGACAACAATGTAATGTTTAACTTTCCGATCTGTTTTCACGGCCTTCCCACTGCCTCTATCTCCTGCAGATCTACATGTTCCACAAGCCTTTAGGTTTTTGTAATCCTTCACTTCTATCTCTTTGCTCTGATATTATTCATTCCACCACTGATGCCAAGTTTTCAACTGGTTTGGCTTAATACTGAAAGTTTCTCTTCATAAAACATTCTATTTATTTCCACTTTCTTAAGATGCTCCTTACAAAGTCGCACTTTGATAAACCATGTAGGAATTGTCCTGATATTGCTTTTGGTGCTTTGGTTGTGTTGGGTACCAAAGGCTGTTTCATTACTTTAAAGATGCTTCAGGATGGATATTGTTGAATTATTTAAACACCTTATTGCAGAGATCCTAGCTGAAATTAATTGTATCAAATGTGTACTGTGTGGGTCTTATAACCAAAGTAAAACTGTTGCAATTTTTTGAAGATTTTTTTGAGCCAAGATACAAACTGAGGAACGATTGTGTAACATTGCTAAGCTGTACATATTATTAATGGCAGAAGACTTACTAAGACATTTTGCACATGGCATGCTGGTTCCACATGGTTTACATCTATGTGGCCATTAGCCCAAGTGTCTCAAGTGCTCCGATCAAACAACGTATTACATTTCTTGCATTGATTTTAAGGTGTTTGGCTTCACCATGAAGAAGGTGGTGCCCATTATTAATCTGAGAAATACTGACTATGTCGCAATCTTAATTACATAAATATTGGCAAGAAAAATATTAAATATTTGGAAATTACATCTGCTGACTGTGATGCCTTTGTGGTTGAAGTGGGGGAGGTTGTGGTCAAGTGGGCCATATGCAGAAAGGATAGTTACGTGACAACCATAACATTTCACTTCAGGAAAACTCTATGATCTCCGCTTCAGCATGCCATGTCCAATAAACATTATTTACTGAGCAGCTTACTCTGACTGACGTCTGCTATAAACCTACCAACTCCCACACTTATCGGGATGACTCTTCCTCCCACCCTGGTCTTCATCTTTCACCCCACAAGCATCCACATCCAACACATCATGCTCCAACATTTCTGTCAACTCCAATTTAATCCCACCACTAGTCAGATCTTCCCGTCTCCACCCCTTTCTGTACATCGGCAAGACCAAGCACAGACTCGGCAACTATTTCACTAAATTCTTGATCTTGGTCCACCAAGGCCTACTGGACCTTTCGGTTGCTAGCCATTTTAACTCCTCTTCCCAATCTCAGGCTGACCTTTCTGTCCTGGGCCTCTTCCATGCCAGAGTGAGGCCACGCGCAAATTGGAGGAACAGCACCTCATATTCTGGGTAGCTTGGGTAGCTTATAACCCAACAGTATGAATGCTGAATTCTCCAATTTTAGTTAACCTCTAACTAACTCCCTCCCTTTTTCTCCCAAACTCCCTTCTTTCCCTGCCTCCCCTCCCCAGGGTCCCATCTGCACTCCCACCTATCTCTCACCTCACCTCCCTGCCCGCCACCTTCATGGCCTCCACCTCCCTTCCCGTCACCTCCCTGCCCTCCACCTCCCTGCCCGCCACCTCCCTGCCCGTCACCTCCCTGCCCTCCACCTCCCTGCCCTCCACCTCCCTCCCATGCTAAATTCCTCCCGCTGGCTTTACAATCTGCAACTCTTTAAACCTGCCACACACCTATTATTCTTATCTCTGGCCTGTGTTCCAACCATCTGCCTATCAACAAATCGCCTTTCCTGTGTTGATCTATTACCAGCCATGCTTTTGCTTGCCTCTCCTCTTTTCCAGCTCTCAAGAAGGGTCTTGATCCAAAACATCACTTATTCATGTTCTCCAGAGATGCTGCCAGACCTGCTGAGTTACTCCGGCACTCTGTGTCTTTTTGTGTATCAGCCAGCATCTGCAGTTCTTTGTTTCTACAGCTATCTCTCAGCGCAGCGATCAAGATATTTTTTGTTTAGCTTTCTCAGAACTTCCTGAAGCAAAAAGAACACAAGACACCTGAAGATATTCATTAAGGATAGGAATGAGTGAGTTTAGCTTTATTTAATGCAAGTAGTTAGATTCAACTTACAGCTCACTTATAACAATTATTGGAGACCCTGCTTTGACATGCTTCTGAGATTTGATTATGCCAAAAGAATTTGTAGTATGTATGTAGGATGTGTGGATAAATGACTGTAAAGTACAGATGTCACAATGCAAACTTTGAAATTCCAGGCTTGTGACTATCAACTGACTTCAAACATGCAATTTAGTTATTTCAATAAAATATGCCCAATTTGTGTAATGCAGCGACTTATATAGATTAGTGCTAAGCTCCTTGGACTGAAAGTTCAACCAAGGGTTAGCAGCTTGAGATGGAGAAATCTTTCAACATAAGACAATGAATCCTCAAGTAAAGTTTAATTGCACTCATAACGATTCAACCAACAATCTTCCTTCAGAATCAATAAATCATGCACCAAAATTCAGCTCATCAATGTTCTGCTCAGACTAAATTTTAATCTATTTCCTTGCACTTTTTCTGCATACTTTTACCTTTTTCTCAAATAATGATATTCCTTGGAAATGACGATCGAAATTTAATTGAAATTAAAATCAGGACTTTGTTAAGGGGTGACTGCTTTAACGATATCTACTTTAAACCCTTGTTTGAAATCAAAGTATTGCCTCATTTCATGGTAAAACATTCCTGTCGTGAAATTGGATTGCACCCACCTTTGGCTTGTTAAAAAAGATTGCAGCATTTAGGACAAGTTTTTTTACACAACTTATTTTCACACATGGAAAATATGGAATGAGCTGCCAGAGATAGTATTGGTGTTGCTATTAGTTCATTATTGTCAAATGTATCAAGATGCAGTGAAAAAAATAGGTACTTGGATAGGAAACGTTTAGAGGGATATGGGCCTAAGCTGGACACATGGAATCAGAGTAGATAGGCATGCAGTTGACATGGATGAATTAGGACAAGGCCTATTTCTGTTTAGTACATCTCTATAACAAGCAGAAAAATGGGTTCTCTGCAATGAAAAAAATGTAAAAATTATCAAAATTGGTAAATTAGAAAGGCATTTGATAAAGTCCCCCATGGTAATCTGATCCAGAAGATTAAAATACATGGGATTAACAAAGTTCTAAGTAGAGGCTTGTTTACACCTAGAAACTAAAGGTAAAATATGATCTTCATGAATGGACAGTTGACATTTGAAAAAGGGTTATGACCCGAAATGTTGTCTGTCCGTTCCCTCCACGGAGGCTGCATGACCTGTTGATTTCATCCAGCACTATATGTATTGCTCATGATTCCAGCATCTGCAGTTTCTTTTGTCTCTCTTCTTCCACATGTTCCTGCTGTCCTTCATGCTTCAGGTTTCCTTGGTCTTCTTTCACTGGCTGTTGTCTATAATTTCCAAAGTGTGTAGCATGTAGTTGAAGACAAAGGTTCACGATGAGTTAACCAACTGGATTGATGCACATGATGCAGTCTCGTCATGATGAGTTCACTGCTATTTGAGTCCATTGTGATGTTCACTGAAAATGCCCACTCGTCTGATTTCCCTCAGGTAGTCAGTCACATTTTCTTCCCAGAAACATGAAACTCACCATTGCAGAATCATAATGACTTGCATATTGAAGTGAAAGTCTTTCTTGTTCACCAAATGATTTTGGCTACTAAATTAAGTCCTTGAGTGCTGTTGATTTTGCTTACAATCAGGGGAATCCTACATCTATTCAGCCAAATTGTGGAATTTGTGCCTAAAAAATTGACATTAGTTGATATGGTTTCTAAGCATCTATGTTCTAATAAATGCGGGAACACATATTTTTAACTCATTTACAGGTACTTTGGATCCGTCTTCAATAAGGAAGACACAAACAATCTCCCTGATGTACTAGTGGAGCCAGTGGATGTAGTGTACCTGGATTTTCAGAAAGCATTTGATAATGTCCCACAAGTGGGCAAAATTAGAACACATGGGGGTAGGGTACTGACATGGATAGAAAATTGATCGGCAGACATGAAACAAAGAGTAGGGATTATCGGGTCCCTTTCAGAATGGCAGACACTGACTAGTAGGGTACCGCAAGGCTCGGTGCTGGGATTGCAGCTATTTACAATAGTGATTTAGATGTAGGGATTAAAAGTAACATTAGCAAATTTGCAGATGATACAAAGCTGGGTGCCAGTGTGAACTGTGAGGAGGATGCTATGAGGATGCAGGGTGACTTGGACAGGTTGGGTGAGTAGGAAGATACAGTTTAATGTGGGTAAATGTGAGGTTATCTACTTTGGTGGCAAAAACAGGAAGGCAGATTATTATCTGAATGGAGTTAAGTTGGGAAAAGGGGAACTACAACGAGATCTGGGGGTCCTTGTTCATCAGTCACTGAAAGTAGGCTTGCAGGTACAGCAGACAGTGAAGAAAGCAAATGGCATGTTGGCTTTCATAACAAGAGGAGTTGAGTATAGGAGCAAATAAGTCCTTCTGCAATTGTACAGGGCCCTAGTGAGACAACACCTGGTGTATTGTGTGCAGTTTTGGTCTCCAAAGTTGAGGAAGGACAATCTTGCTATTGAGGGAGTGCAGCGTAGATTCACGAGGTTAACTCCCGGGATGGCGGGACTGCCATCTGTTGATAGAATGGAGCGGCTGAGCTTGTATACTCTGGAGTTTAGAAGGATGTGAGGATTTCATATTGAAACATATAAGATTATTAAAGGTTTGGACATGATAGAGGCAGGAAACATGTTCCCAATGTTGGGGTAGTCCAGAACCAGGGGGCACAGTTTAAGAATAAGGGGTAAGCTGTTTAGAACGGAGATGAGGAAAAACCTTTTCACACAGATGGTTGTGAATCTGTGGAATTTGCTGCCTCAGAAGGCAGTGGAGGCCAATTCTCCGGATGCTTTCAAGAGATAGTTAGTTAGAGGCCTTAAAGATAGCGGAGTCAGGGGATATGGGGAGAAGGCAGGAACGGGGTACTGATTGTGAATGATCAGCCATGATCACAGTGAATGGTGGTGCTGGCTAGAAGGGCCGAATGGCCTACTCCTGCACCTATTGCCTATTGCCTATTGCCATTTCTTTCATTGCAGCCCTAATCTTCTGTGCTTGTCTACTTGAAGCTAAATTGACAACCAGTGCAAAAGCATCTTTAATTTTAACTTGATAACGACAGGCTTTTAATCCCAGTTTGTCTCAGTGAATTGTGATTGCATTGGTTGTAATGTTCTTCCTATAATGAAGAATTATTCCATAAATTAATGCATATAGATGAATGTAATATTCCAACAGCACCTCAACAATGGCTTGTATTACTTGTAGTTATCTGTAGGAAGGAACTGCAGATGCTGGTTTAAACCGAAGATAGACACAAAAAGCTGGAGTAGTTCAACGGGACAGGCAGCATCTCTGGAGAGGAGGCATGGTTGATTTTTCGGGTCGAGATCCTTCTTCCTGTTATTTATGTTGATTTGTACCTCACGTACAAATAGATTGCTCAGTCGCCCTTTCCTTGAGATGGCAGAAGGCTCGGCCATTGGGGATTTTATCCATTGCTCCAAATTGAAATTGGATGTCAATTTCATTTAACACATTAAGGAAAATAGGAATAGGAGAATCACAAAACTAAAGTAAAGTTGATGTATTTTTCCTTTTTTTCATTGAAAGAGAAAACAAATCCCTTTACTCCACTCACGGATGTGCAGTCTGGCCAACCCGATTAGCATCAAGCCCCATTTCTGGATGATGCTTCAAATTCAAGCGTTAGAGATAAAATTTGATTCTTCTCTTGGTGGAATAATGGAATTTCATATGCAATTTGATTCAACTGTATGATACCATGTTATTTTGGAGACTGCATTTATCACAAAATACCATCTTCAGTTTTGAATAGAAAATGATATAAAATATATCTTGTATTCTGTTAAATATTTAGCAAAGTAATGTTGAATAATTCTTCATGCCATTTGTAAAATAGTGTTAATTAACTAGGAGCAAGATTGAATGGTGTTGAGGATTCTGTTTCTGATAGAAGATTTCTAAATGTTTGTTTCCTTAGATGGAAGAGGCTTCTCATTCTTGCTTGGCAACATAAGGATCCGTCATCCTGAATCAAACTAAGGCTCCGCTTACAATTAGTTGCATTTTGATCCACTTACTTTCTTTAATGTTTGCATATGGGCAATTACCTCAATAAGATTCCAAATGTTTAAAACATACATTTTGATTCTTCAAAATTCCTAAAA